>NC_045165.1:17098761-17258761 GCF_900700415.2 Clupea harengus
TCTTGGCTCATTGCCATGGCAATTTGAAGAACAACATTTGTATTTTGTCTCTCAACTTTGGTTCAGAAGCTAATTCAGCCCTATCTTGACAAACTAGTTAAATCTGAATTGAGCTGCAGTCTGGGGTTATTGTCCATGTAGACTTTAGGGTAGAAGGCATAAGCAGCAATGGCACAGTTGTTGTCCTTATTCCTGGCCACCTTGATGTAGCCTTGGTCTCCCCATGTTGTGCCATAACTTTAAGACAAAAACTTTACTTTAACTTTCAACGTAAGTACATGCTGAAGTGGCATTGCGGAGTTAAGGCTGGAAGCTAACAAGGTAAACACCAACATAAGCACAGCTGACACCAAGACAAACTAGCAAGCTTGGTTACTGATACTGTTAGTATATTTTTGCAATTTGGTCTGTGACATGAAGTCTTAAAAACTGTTTCACATTTTCACAGGGCTTTTCAATATAGATAGATTGGAAGGACATAGAGGAATAGAGGTTGGAAAAGGTTAGATAAGTAGCAAAGGTGAGAAAGTACAAAGGGCAAATGCATCAGCAGTGAGTAAGGTCACCGACACCTTGAAATACTAGACTTGATATGGGGGCAGGAAAAAAAGCAAATATAGATAGGGGATATGGTAAGATAATATGGAAATAATATGGTCATATTTGACCTTTAAGACTATTTATGGTATGGAGAGTTTGTGCAGCTCAAATGGTTAAATTAAGTCATCATGCTTGCATGTTAAAATAACGAGCAGAGGTGTGGAAAAAACATTGTGCCAATTAACCAGAATTTGAAGTGTGTGTGTGTTTATATCATACACCACGACACTGCCCCATCCCCTCCACAGCATGGTGGACTAGTTTTGTCTTTTCATTAAGCATTGCAGTTTCAGAATAGATTTCAAGATTATTTTACTAGTCTATAAATCACTCCACAGTCATGCACCTTAATATATGTCGGACATGCTTTCAAAGGTACACACCCAGGAGATCCCTGAGGTCTTCTGGCACTGAACTCCTAACAGTTCCAAACGCCAGGACATAGAGACATGGAGAGGCAGCTTTTAGTTTCTATGCTGCCAGCCTTCAGAATACTCTGCCAAAAGACCTAAGAATGGTTGAAACGATGGAAACCTTTAAACGTGAACTTAAGACATACCTCTTTAATCTCGCCTATCATTCTCTGTAATATTTATCTGTTCTCAGTGATCTGTAGTGGGTCTGCTGTACATGTGTATGTGTGTGCTTTGTAATATGTTTGCACTTACATGATATGGTTTTTTCATCCCTCTGAAAAATCAGTGTCAAATACAAGTGTTTGTAACCCCCCCCATTTCCTTATGTGAAGCGCATTGTGTTACCTCCTGGTATGAAATATGATTTGATGTGCATGTTTTTTTTCCAAGTTTTCTGCTCACATCCACTTGACTTGCAGACACAATGTGTATTGCAGACACAATGTGTCCCCAGAATTGTATTATGTTGCAGGTGCAACAAGTCATCATGAGAACTTAAAAACACCAGTAGGACATCATTCCTCCCTCTTTTAATGGTAATAACATGACACCTATTGCAATAAATAAAATACAGTCAAGTGTAATTTAGATGACTTGAAGCAGCTTTTATTTCAATTACTTCACAATGCATCTTCTCATCCTAAACTATAAGATGTAGTCAGCTGGAGCCATGTTTTATTTATTAAATGTCTATTTGGACACAGTAAGAAAAAGAATGTGTAAAAGTTCCATTAGCATTCTTTGATCCTGTGCCTTCCCCGGTCCACTGTGGAAGAGAGAAACAGCACTATATTTTATCACAATAGTAGTAGTAGTAGTTTGTTACATCCCTGACCATATTTTCTATTTGGCCTGTGTATTTCTGCTGTACTGGCATTTCTTTCTGTGATTTGCAGACAGCCCAGCAGGTGGTTATTATTATTATTAATTATATTATTATTATTATTATTATTATTACTATTATTAATAATACTTTGTATTCATTATTATTCTATAATAATAATAATAATAATATAATAATAATAACAAAAATTATACAAATACTAACAGCAATCTAAGGCACAGTAGTATTGATTCAACAGTGATTCTTAATAGCCCCATAATAGTCCCACAATTCCATTCATGTAATTTCTTTACCTTTTCTCTTTTGCTTAATGCACAATAAAGTATGTATATCATCTACTGTATATAGTGCAACAAGTCTGTTTGCAGCAAGTATACAAACCTATTCCAACGTCAGTCTCCTTGGCAACTCAGCATCAAACTAAAGGATAAGATCCATAAGAGGCAATGCCACAGTGGTTGTTCTGATTCCTGGACATCTTCATGTAACCTTGATTGCCCCAAGTAACACCCCAACTTAACACAGAAACAAAACATGGTGAATACATTGAACCCCACCACTGAAAATGATTATGACTGTAAAACTGCACTACTGTATGTCCTATGTAGGATCTGAAAGTTTGAATGCAAAGTTTGAATAATGTTGATACCTACTTGTTTTTCAACAGCCAGTAATCTTTACCACCATCAGTTCCATAACCCACCACCAGCATGCCAAGGGTTGAAGTGAGATTTTTGCACTGAGGCTCATAGTAGACACCTATGTTGATCAATCAATATATTGATTAATAGTGTATCAATCGCTACCGATGTCAGTCAACCAGAATGTCTGTCCTATTTTGTCTGTCTGTTTGTCTGTCTGCTGTCTAACATTCAAAGTTCTTAGGCGCAACAAAAACTGTGTTTTCTGTGGGATGGGGTGCTAATTAAAGTCAGATTTTTTAAATGCCATCTAACTGATAGAAAAATCACTGTAAGAAGACAGTGTGGTTGATGCAGCAATCAGTCTTCATTCCCGTAAAGAGCAGTATTGAAGCATGTGGAACATACTCTGAATTCAGTGGTGTAGGTCTGAACCACAAGCATCTCAAACTCTGTTTACTGTTGAACATACAGTATATGCTGTGACACGCAAAGAGGGGGTTGTGTGCTTCCTTGTGTGCTTGGTGATGTCAGTTCACCCATAATGTCGTGTGTGTTTGCCTACGTCCTTGTAAGTGTTCATTCTGTGTTTAATGTTTAACCTTAGACCATCAAGGGGGCACTCAAGCCCAGGTGTCAGAGCAATGCCCGGGTGTGGACCTTTCCTTTACCATAAGGTTTGGGAGATTATAGTGACCACATGTTTGGTGGTGACAGCGGCTGCTTTGTCATGGTTTTCATATTCACGGGCAGGATATCCTGCAATTTCTTACATCACACAACCAAGGAGGTCGGGTAAAACTTTATTGGGATAGTCCGTCTACAGAGACTTTACAGATGGTTTGTTGAAATTCAAGTTAGGTCTTTCTAATTGTTCATTGAATATCACCTTAACCAAACCAAACCCCTAACTCCAACCTTAACCATTAATTGTAGTTAACAGAGTTTCAACATATGGTTTGTTTATAGTCTTAGCATGTGTAGATATAGATGTCTATAGGGGATCCAAATAAAGCGTAACTGTTCTTTTCATATGCTTCTATATTTAAAAAAATCTACCCTTGAGAAATAGTTTTATTGGTTTCCAGTAGTCACAGTTACCACGAGTAGTAAAAGCCGTATTCAACTGGCATGTGACTTCACTCACCTGTTAAGTAGTGACGAAAGGAGTCGTGTGCAGAGTCGATGGCCACAGACACAGGACCCACATACGCCACAGTGGTCTGAAGAGCAAGTTCATCCCCAGGGGGCAAAATCACAAACCCAAGGCAGAGGGCAGCAATGTAGTCCGAGTTGAAACGACAAAGTGAGGTCTGAAATACATTTGGACAAAGGGAAGAATTTACTCTACTAAATAAAGTTTCTGCCTTCGGGTTTCCATATCCTTTTGCTTTCAACAATTTACCCGGTCACCATGAATACAGTACAATAAATCTTAACATTCAGTATTACTGTGTCTTTACATTATGTACAGTGAAACACACTAATTATTCAGTGATAGTGTACTTATATCTGCTCTTGAATGTGCCCTTGTATTGTAATTATTCAGTGTACTTGCATGTGCCCTTGTATGTATCTCTGATCCTAACCCTTGTATGTAAGTACAAAGTAGTACCGTGATGTTCTGTTTGTCATTCTATAGTATATGCCACTACTTTATTGTGTGCGGAGACTAAACTGTCTTTAGTTTGTGACTGTAGTTTTCTCCCTCAGGCCAATCTACTGTGATCCATGCTCTACTGGCACTGGATATGATGGAAGAAGTTTTGTTCTTGATGCAACAACACAACAGTTTAGCTTTAGTTAGTATCCAGCAACACGATATCTTGCCATAGTTTGTCTACCAAAGAGGATTGTCTGAGCTTGACTATAATCAGATGTTTGTATGTATATATGCACCTTACAGTACCTTTGCCTCATACGGATAAAATAAGTCACTTTCTATCCCTCCAGCGCCAATTATGTACTTATAGGCCTTTGTCATAGATCCTCCATTACAGCCCAGGTTGCCATAGGAACCAGAGCAGTCCACAAGCTGCTGCTCGCTCAGGGAGGGTAGGCGAGCATACTTCAGACAGGTGTGGGATTCCAGCGCACCTGTCTGAGGTAGAGAGAAATAAACCGATTAGAGAAATGTGACGGGAGCTTCACGGGTGCAGCGTTTATCAGAAGCATTTCCAGCATTACGTTCCAGAGTTACGTGGAATTCATTTCTGGGCGTGTTTTAAAGAGAAGGTTAAAAGATAATGTGAGAGACATGTGATTACACCTTAAGCATTAAATAAATCATTGATACAAATGTCCTCATAAACCTTAGGGGGCTTGGTGAGCATATTCACACACACACACACACACACACTCTCACACACACACACACACACACACACACACTCACACTCACACTCACTCACTCACTCACTCTCCCATTTAACCTACAGCACTGAAGGCCCATGAGGATCCACACGGGCCCTGTTTCTTGACATGAGTCACACAGATCCTATAGTCCATAGAGTCAGGCAGCTTAGTGCCCCCTTCCTGTCTGGATGTCATCATCACACCTTCTTGAGCTGTGCTTTTGGTTTTGTTGGTCAGCACAAACTCACCAAGACCGACTGCCTGGCGGTATTCTTGGTCATCCTATTGAGCATAAATAAATATTATTACTAGAGCTGTGAAAAATAACGCGTTATGATTAAATTACAGGATTAATGCGTAATTTTTTTTAACGCATTTAACTCATGCGCAGAATGAGCTTCCAATATACCCACAATTCCACCCAATCTGCACTAGTCGCCGTTTCTAATGCAGTCAGACGGCAGCTGCTATCCAAACAAACAAACAACATGGATAATTCTGATGAACCTGAGGACTTTCTGGATGGGAAGTTCGTGTTCCAAAAAAACAAAGATGGAACATTCAATAAAACCAAAGTCATATGTACACTCTGTGGTAAGACGTTTTCGTTTCACCGTAGCAAATGCGTTGGTCGGCGAGGGGAGTTCAAGTGGAATGCGCCAAACCACCCTCACTTAACAACGTAGGACTCTGACTAAATCTGCCTGTGACAAGTTGACTAGCACTGTAGCCAAATGGATTGCAAAAAGCTGTAGACCAATTAATATTGTTGAGGACGAGGGGTTCACCGAAGTTTTGCGAGTGGCAACGGGGGACTCGAGTATAAAAACACCACAAAGACGCACAATAATGACAAAAATCCACGAGCTGTATGAAGCTGAAAAGAAAAAAAAGGAAAATGACTTGGCTGCTACGAAACATGTGGCGCTGACAGGGGATCACTGGACCTCTGTGAGTAATGATAACTACCTGGGTGTAACTGCACATCTAATCACCAACGAATGGAAGTTAAAGTCCTTTACACTAATGTGCATGAAAACAGAAGAGCGCCACTTTGCAGAGGCATGTGCAGAACAGTTCCAAACTGTTGCAAGCAATTGAAGACAAAACGACCACTAGGGCCTTTAGAGGCATTAGATTATGTCATGGTGTGGTTAATGGTTGTTTGACAAAAAAGAGAAACATTTTCAACCATCCTATATAAACAATGGCTAAGAAGCCCAAATCATTTCTGTTTGATTTAAAAAGAAAAGAAAAATGTTTTATTCAACCATACAATGGCTAAGAAGATTTAGGATGAAGATTATATTAATGTTCCATATGGAATAGCAAAGATAACTGCTAAAGAACTGCTGAGTTGCAGCACCATTGTTTTTTTTTTATGAATAAAAAAAGAAAACATGTTAAATGTATATATCCGTCTTTTGTCATAAATCTTTTTGTTCTCACAAAAATATACAGAGAAAATTGGTAATATGTGATTAATCATGATTAATCCACAGAAACCTGTGATTAATTTTAATCATTTCACAGCCCTAATTATTACATGAAAATAAAAACACAATAAATGCGCCATTTTACAGTGCCCAATAATAATTGTGTTAATCAATTATAAATTCATGATCCATGACAGCTTAACCAGTCCTACCATGTCAGAGAACTGGTTCATGCCCATGTGGTAGGTCTTGATGCCCTGATCAGCCAGGATGTTGTGAGTCAGGACCCTGCGGCGGGTGGAGAGCCAGAGGTTTTTACGATGGGCCTCCTCCTCCGGGGAACTGTAGGACTTAGCTATGGGACAAGCACGGCCGGAGAAAGACAGTTATAATTTCTGTGTCACTGTACACGGGTTATTTATTTTATGTCACCAGGTTAAGGTTAAACAATTCAATGATCATAAAAACACTAACACCTCCCTCACCAAACTTGAGTTTCCATGCGTGGAACTCCAGGTCCTCCAGAGAGAGGCTGGCACAGCTCACCACTGCCAGAGAGGCAGCTGCAATGATCAACAACCTCATGCTGCCACATAACAAGATCAACTATGAGAATGCAAAGGGTTTTTGCTCCCTTATGGGAACACCAGAAATCTCAAAATGACAACAGTAATACAAATATAATTTAATACGCAACAATTATTATTATTGACAACAATGACAAAAACAATAATAATAATGGTTGTGTGTTGGTAGTATTTCCATTATCAATTAAAATTGGATCTTTATAATAATACCTGTTATTGTTTGTGTGCTGTAGATGATGGTGAAGTACTGCAGAGCAGTACAGTAGAGCAGAACTGGATGTCTGATGATGAAAAGTCTTCCCTTTGCTTGTCCTCACATCTGCTGGTGTGCGGTGGCCAATATTTATACAACAGGGCATCCACATCCTCGTGTCAGTTCAGTTCCACTTCTGGTTTACGCAGTAGCTACCTTTCTTCCGTTATGGTTCCTGTCTTTGTCTGAAAAGAACCTTAAAGTGATAATAGAGAGTTTATGTCTAAAACCAACCTACTAGCTCATAGCCAACAGCTTTGCCTGGCAAATACTGCTGCAGATTAAACGTAACTATCTAGATAAATGATGTAACACCAAATCATCATATATATAACAATACGTATGTATATATAATAAGACATATATAACAAGAACCTTTACAGTGTGGGATACCTATATACATACAGTGTACATAATGATAAGTGTGTGTGTGTGTGTGTGTTTGTGTGCATGCGTGCGTGCGTGCGTGCGTGCGTGCGTGCGTGTGTGTGTGTGTGCATGCGTGCGTGTGTGTGTATAGGAATGCAATGCTGTAAAGATTCTTGTTTTTAACCAGGACCATACAGCTAGTGAACAGGCAGGGTGACTAGTGGGAACGATCAATGTGTTTATCTCCCTCTGACTCGACAATGTTCAATCAAAATTAATTTGAGGATGAAGAGTAGCTCCCTACAGCATTATGCCTCAAACATGGTCAAAACTGTACATATGATCACTTTAAGTAATACAAGTAATACATAACATGTTTGCTTTACATAAACCTTCAGGGATGTCTAAGCTGAATTATTTTAGGTGTTGAATATTGATTGACAAGATTGTCAGCACTTTCATGTAGAGGGAATGCATACATTTAAAGGTAATCCAATGGGTTGAACCATATATAGTCTGTATAATATTTTCTATAGAGAGGAAATGACTTAGTACTTGGTCACTGTGATATTGACTCACCTGTTGCTGATTTTGTGATTATATATTTGAGGTTGTAAGGCCTACAGGGAATCTTTGAATTTAAAAACACAGATGGTCTTCGTTGCAATTTCTCAGGTGTGGGTCAATTGTTGGCTTAAGGAAGGGAAGTAAAAGTAACACGTGTGCACTCTAAAAACAACCTCAGCCTGAAGACTGAATTCCTAGTAATACTACATCAGACATCACTGATAGATATACTATTAATTACAACACATGTACTATTCCTGAGCTTTTGTATTTTAGTACACTTTCTGATGTGATAATACAGCTTTTTCAGACAGGTAGAAATAATCATAAAATGCAGCAACACAAAGTACATCAACAGCACATCTTTAATCTTTTCGTTGTTGTATTGTTTTGTTGTTTAAACCTATTGGTCAGTAAGGAAGATCTCTGCATCAGAGATGCATTTTTTTCCCACCAAAGCATTTTTTCCCACTACAGTCTGTTAATTTAACGCAATCCTTAGGGTCCACAACAGGTGACTCCTGAGAGGACCAGTGTCAAAGCCGAACCAAAGGCATCCAACTTAAGGCTTGTAATTGGGAACAGATGGTTATCAACAGACAATTCTTTGTGTGCATGAGATGAAATTAGATTCTTTGTGGAACTTGATGTGAAGTTACAGGCAAACTGCTTCCTTACTGGCCAACATATTTTATGCAAAACTGTAGCCCCATAGCGTGAAACCATTAAAAAAACAAAAGCTACTTTAGACAGAGTGGCACTGCCAGGTGTAATAGGCTAAGGAAGTGGAACTGTGTGGTTCATACTTTATGCTAGAAAAAGAAAAGGCCGTTAGAATGGCGCTTCACTGAACTCTGGTGTGGGTCTCCAGTAACATGAAACAGAAGTGAAATATATTCATGAAATGAAACTTACAACAAGTTATTAGGTATGTTAAATGGATAGTTTAGAGGAACATGAAAAAGGGTGAAAAGTAGAACTAGCAGTTACCCCTCCCACACACACCCACACAAACACACCACCACAGATGCAAAGATTGACACAATTAATATGGAGTTACAATAGTTTTCCTAATAAATTATTATTGTTTGTTGTTTGTGTATTTGTTGATTCACAAATGTATTTTGTAATAAATCTGATAGGCTGCAGGAAATGTCCTTTTGAAGAAAATGCATTTGTGAATCAGGCGACATCAGGAAAGAGTTGAAAATGTAGGGATGTTTACAAATGGCAAGTGGTCTGTAAATGCACGTTTGTTAGTTTGTAAATAAACGTAAAAGCAGTTACATTTGTAAATCACGTGACATTTATTTGTAAATCGCGTGACATTTATTTGTAAATCACAAAATGCATTTGTGAATTGTGTGATATTTATTTGTGAATTTTGGAACTATTCTAACTCCATACACATATAACCTGCAATTTACCTTTAAAGAAAAAATCTGCCCATTAGCTGTTGCATAGCTTTTCTCAAACAGGTTTAAATGATAAACCCTGGCAATACAATGGAAGTACAAAGTCACTTAATAGGTTAGTTATAGGCTACTGTGCTGTAAGAGCACTGCCATACAAAATTTGACCTGTAGTTGGTTGTTTAGGTTTCTCGTTCCGGTTTTTTTTCACCCTCAACCCGCTCCTCCACTGCTGCAACTCTGTGCACCCCCTGTACCCCATTTGGAAGCACTGCTCTAGAGCGAGAGCAGTGGGGTTGTGTGTGTCTCATGACAAACACAATGTTGCCCACTAGAGAGCTCCACTTTCATGCAGAAACAATTCAATATTTCATAAACAATAGGTTATGTTTGTATCTGTGTGTAAATGGTTATGGTCTCTGAAATGAACAACTGACATTTAAACTTCAAAGCTCAAAAGACAGAGATGTGAAATAACTGGAATATCCTGTCAAATGTAATGCTAAATATGAACTCATTTGAGGTTGCTTGTTTATTGTTTGATAAGTGAATGGCTATGTACAGGAACTATTAACTAACATTTAATCAGGGACTACATTAGCAAACAGCAAATATTGTTCTAAGAAACGTTGTTTTTCGTATGTTTTTCTATAACCATTTGGTCTTAAAGTGTTGCTGAAATGCAGTTTTTAATACATGTTAACTAGGCCTTAAGTAAAATTAAGAAGGCTGATTGCAGCAGATGTTGATTAAATACATGACACAAAGTTTAAGTATAACGTAATTGAAAGCAAATGACTGGCCATATGCTATTTCACTCTCTTTTCACTTCCTTTCTCTGAAACCACAGTTATCATAATGGGTGGGCCCCTCTTGCCACACGCAAGCATCTCCTGAAGCTGATGAAAGGAGACACCGATGGCCTCCTGAAGCGACGCAGGAAATCTTGTGTGATGACGGTCTCATCCTCAGTTTGTCCTCAGACTTGAGGGTATGTGGCATAAGAGGCAATGCCGCACTGGTTGTTCTGATTCCTGGACATCTTGAGGTAGCCTTGGTCTCCCCAATGGACGCCCCAGCTTAAGACACAAAGGGAAAAGCTTTGAATGTATTTATCGCCACTTCTAAAATGTTTATAATGTGACTCTATTATAGACGAGTTTCAATGACGTATCTGGTTTCAGCCTACCTGTTTTTCACCAGCCAGTAGTCTTGACCATCCTCAGTTCCGTAGCCCACGAGCAACACAACGTGGTTTGTTATAGTCTTGCTGCAGTGAAGGTCATACAAGACACCTCACAGCAAAAAATGTAAAAAATAATAAATCCAATCAATCAGACAAAGCCATCAAACAATCAATCTGTCAACCAATCCACCATCCATCGCCCATCACTTTAAATGTCACTTCAAATCTTTGTCAGTTCTCTTGCATTTTAACATACTGTAACATAGTGTATCATCTCTTGTACAGTCGTGTGTCATACCCCAGGTAATGAGAGAGTCAAAATGCACACACATACAACAGTCACCAATAAAACACCAGAGGTTGCTGTATTACTGTAAAGACGTTTAACCTTACAGTGCTGTGAATATGTGATGAGACTCACCGGACACATAGTGCTGGAAGGAGGACTGTCCAGCGTCAATCGCCACAGCCACAGGCCCCACAAACGCCACCGTCTCCTTTAGAGCTTCCTCATCCCCATACGGCAGTTCCACGTGCCCATGGCAGAGGGCGCCAACGCCAGACGGTTTGAAACGGCAGTACGCATCCTGGGTGGGTACAATAAGAAAGAGCTCTGCCAGAACTGAGCCAAACAAAACATAACTCATAGTGGCTGGGAACACCAGGGTAATGGGTTTGGTTTCCACAGTCTACACCTAGTAGAAAAACAAATGTATAGCTTATCTGCGCTATAGGTAACTTTGGATAACAATATCTGCTAAATAAATTAGTGTGGCTAAATAATCGCATAGCTCTTCACTCCCGCATGACCCATTTTTACGTTTATGTTTAAGTGTATTATGATTTGGCTGATGCTTTTATCCAGAGCAACCTTCAAAACTATATGAACTGTAGAAGAAAGAAATAATTTCAATGTTGATTCATTTCCATGTTGAATCAAAAGACGATTTGGGAAATCTTGTCTTTTATACACTTTTATAAGAGAGAGCTTTATGCCCTGAATTGATCTAATAAGTCTGACAGTAGCCTACCTTTGCCTCATAAGGATAGGCCTCGTCAGTGTCTATCCCGCCATTGTCAGTGACGTACTGGAAAGCTTGGGTCTCTATGCCTCCATGACATCCGTGGTTTCCGTATGCGCGGGAGCAGTCCAGCAACTGCTGTTCACTCAGAGAGGGCAGGTAGCCGTGTTCAATGCAGGTGTGGGACTCCAACACAGCAGTCTGGAGACAGACAACACATAGCACAGAGGACACACTTATACATTCACACATGCTAAGTCATGCGCACACATATGCACATGTTCACACACACTAATTCATGCTCATAGACACACGCAAGAGACAAGAGCACACACGCACGCAGACACACTCATACACACTCACAGTTACACTCTTCCTTATTGACACACGTACACACATGCATTTACCTGCTCTCACACACAATGCTCACACAATTACTCCTACACACACACACACACCCACAAACACACACACATACACACACACACACACAGACACACACACATCCGCACACACACACACACACACACACACACACACACACACACACACACACACACACACACACACACACACACACACACACACACACACACACACACACACACAAAATGGTTCCACTCTCCCCCTTAACCTACTGCAGCAAAAGCCCAGCAGGATCCACACTGATGCTGATCTTTGACCTTCATCACACAGCCCTTCTGCCTCCAATCTACAGAGGCAGGCAGCTCAGCGTCCCCTTGCCGTCTGGAGGCAAATGCAGCTTTCTGGGGTGAGGCATTGGCGGCATTGGAGTGATTGCGTTGAGACGAGAGGATAGCCTGATGGTATTCTTGGTTGTTCTGTCAAAGAGGAAAAGTGAATGGATGCATTAACAGATGACATACTTGAGTGCTGAATCATTTCTGGGGTGAGGAAATAAATCTGTATTGATTATCGAAGTTTAAAGTGTCCCATCTTGTGAAGTACAGTGGTGGTTAGTTATGAACTGTTCTAATCTATCGTGATTCGTCTTTGCTCATGGTACGTGTTTGCTACCATGTCAGAGAACTGGTTCATGCCCATGCGGTAGGTCTTGACGCCCTGATCAGCCAGGATGTTGTGGGCCAGGACCCTGAGGCGGGTGGAGAGCCAGGTGAGTTTGCGCTGGGCCTCCTCCGCAAAGGAGTTGTAGGATTTTTCTGTAGTAGAATTATGAAGAAACATCATCACTGTCTTGACTAAACATACATAACGTGTTCTTAGTATACATCCACATGCATAGAATAGAATGTTATACATGGAAATGTTGCTTACTTTAGGACTAATGTCACACAGAAAATGCACATGTCTACATATGTAAAGCATAGCTTCATCTGCCTCACCAAATTTGAGTTTCCATGCGTTGAACTCCAGATCCTCCAGAGAGAGGCTGGCACAGCTCACCACTGCCAGAGAGGCAGCTGCAATGATCAGCAACCTCATGCTGCCACACACAACAACAGTAAAGAGGATCACAGGGCCTTTGCTCGATCTTGTTGTTCAGAACAACATGGCATGTGTGAAGGTGAGTGTACTGTAAGTGTGTGATTGGTATCGTCTTACTTCTTTTATGTATGTCCAAATAGCATCTGTGGATGGTGATGAACTATTGAACCTTTGCACTGTCGAAGAAAAGAGTAAAACTGTTTAAAAACAGGAAGACGTTCAGAGCACTCTCCACTTCTCCTGACATCCACAGTCAAACAGCTCAGTGCCTGCCTGTTATTTATACTGCACACAGTAGCAGATCTCACAGCAACTCCACTTTCAATTTAGAGGGACTCAGTGTTTGATGAAGACATTCAGAAAGTGCTTAGCCTCAGTATTTCTGGCTTTCCTCAGTATGAAAACCTGATGTGACAGGTCATGATAAAGTAACACAAGCCTCACAGAATGCTACAGCCATTGGGTTATCATACTTTCCATGTGACTTTGAGCTGAAGGTTTAGAATTGAGGAGATAAAATTAGATTAAAAAGAAGATGTATGTATTTGTCTACCGTGATTTCTAAGTACTAATAGGAATAATATGCCTAATATGGATCATTTACATTTTCTTGACACCTGGCACAGCCACTGTCTTTCAAAGGTTTTTGTACTCGTGCAACAGCGTTGCTGATATACCTCATTGTACTCAAGGGGTATTGAAAGTGCTGAATGCCTCTTCTCAAGTGATGCATGGAGTCACTCATCTCAAAAGGTTATTTTTTAATGACTGTGCATGTCAGTGAATAAGTGAAAGTCAATGAATGACTCAAGTGGAATTCAGCAGATTTTCATTGCACTTCAAGTTCCTTCGACTCTCAAGTTGAAGTATGAGCTATCAGATGTGCTCAGGTATAAAAAGTAAAACTACAAGCCTGCTGGTCTAAGGAAAATAAGACACCGCTACTTCACCATAAATTGGTAATGGCATTTATTTAAAGAAAGAAACCGATGAAACACTAGCTCAGCAATGTGTTCATGTTCCAGCCAGCCCCAAGCAGATGGGTCCCCTCTTATGAGCTGGGTTCTGCTCAAGGCTTTTTCTTGATAAAAGGGAGGTTTTCCTTGCCATTGTCATCTAAGTGCTTGCTCAATGGGGGTTCACGTTTGAGGGTATAGATCTGTGCAGTGAGTAAACCTTACTCTCTGAGTATTTGAGTCCATTGTGGGACTGTGCTGTCACACAACACAGGTTACATTCAGTTATGATTTGCAGTATAATGTTAACTTTTACTTTACATTACATGTTCTGAGTATTGAAAAGGCACAGGAGACGAAGGAGAAGTAGACTACTACTGTCACACATTGATCTGCCATTGCGCCACTGACATCAAACCAACCACCTTCCCGATGACATGGTTTCAGGAAACCGTGTCCCAGTTGCCTGAACCACATGATTAAAAATGTGACAGACAGCTAACACATGGGTCCCCTCCTGCAGTTTGAGGCCTTTGGCCATATTAGGGAATAAACTCTCAATGCCAAAACATGGAAGTATGAAAGAAAATGGAAGTGTGAGAGATGTTGCAGGGGCCTACTTGCAGGGGCACTAAAAATGATCATTTATGCACCATACGCTTTTCAGCATTTCCAGTTAAGTCAGTAGTTTTACATGTCAAACATGAACAAAAATGGTTGTAGACATGTGTGACGGAGTGCTGTCACTACGGTTGAGTATGTGCTCTCTGACTGCTGTATCAACGAGCCTGGCTCTTTGGCACAGTCAAGGGCAGGCTTGGTACATGCTTGGGGTTGTCCTCTGAGGATAGATTATTTCCCTGTATGTGCATATTCTTCTTCAGCATCTTAAATTAACACATTTTATTAAACTGTTTAATGGAACACATGCAGTAAAAACACTCAAAACCAATGAAAAAATCCAACTCCAACCCAGTTCATTGAAGATGAACTTTAATGGAAAAATCAGCGAATGAGACAGGAAGGTAATGATAATGTGAGTGTCATATCAGGACGAAAATCACCATCACACACAACTGTTCATCTGATTATTTTATTTCAGTATGGTCACAATCTCATACAATACTTTCAGAGTAAAGAGCTGTGCTTCACACAAAGGCTTTTCACATTTTTTTTTAATTCAAAGGTAAAGAGAAGATAAAAAGTACATATGCAAAATGTGCTCTTAAGACAGTGTAATTATTTTGTAGCTCAGAGTGGCACAAATGTCAAGGTCGTGGCCTGCATAGGAAACAAACAAAAACACATGCACACACACACACACACACACACACACACACACACACACACACACACACACACACACACACACACACACACACACACACACACACACACACACACACACACACACACACACACACACACAGACACACAAACATAAGGATGAGAAGTTTGGAGCAGTCCTCACATCGCTGACCTGAATAAATATTCACACACCCATTTATTTCAGTAAATGTACATTTACTGAACCACAGGTATTGGTGGTACAGTGGTTTGCGTCACTGCCTTCTAAGCGGTTGACCCGGGGTTTTTCCTGGCCACTGCAGAAGGCCTATGTAAGTTGCTTTGGATAAAAGTTCCTGTTAATTATAATACCTTTAAATGTTAGGGAAACTAACAAGGGTGAATGCATCCCATCAGGACACTCTGAAATGTTTACAGTGATGTTAGCACCCTGTTTGTGTCTGGAGAACCTCTTGCCTGGCTCGTATGGAGATTTGGTGACATTGGAGGAAATCAAGTCTCCCAGGAGAACATGGTATTCCTGATCATCCTGTTCGAAGAAGAACAAAACAGTCAATTAAGTGATGATAAAAATGTTAGGTTGGAAAATCAGTTTGGTAGTGAAAGTGGATTCGTCCTGTTTCTAAATTCTAAATTCCTGGGACCAAATTAAGTAGAGAGAGAGAGAGTAAAACTCTCTGGAGTTTACTTTCTGGAGATATAGACAGCCTGTCCTACCATGTCAGAGAACTGGTTCATGCCCATGCGGTAGGTCTTGATGCCCTGATCAGCCAGGATGTTGTGGGTCAGGACCCTGCGGCGGGTGGAGAGCCGGTTGAGTTTGCGCTGGGCCTCCTCCTTAGGGGAGCTGTAGGATTTACCTATGGGGTCAGAGAAATAATACTTTCTTTACACATGCTTTAAACTCTATGTTATATTCTATACCACTACTAAACCTACTATGGTAATCCATCTACAGTTTATACACAGAATATTGTAATAACAAACAATAAATAAAGGCATGTATGTTAAAGAAATACTAAGGAAAAAATGAATGTAATGTAAGTATGAAAAAAATTACAACTAGGTGGCAGCTCTCTCACCAAACTTGAGTATGGGACAAGCACGGCCGGAGAAAGACAGTTATAATTTCTGTGTCACTGTACACGGGTTATTTATTTATTATTTATTTTATGTCACCAGGTTAAGGTTAAACAATTCAATGATCATAAAAACACTAACACGTCCCTCACCAAACTTGAGTTTCCATGCGTGGAACTCCAGGTCCTCCAGAGAGAGGCTGGCACAGCTCACCACTGCCAGAGAGGCAGCTGCAATGATCAACAACCTCATCCTGTCATGTATGGTTTAACCCAACACAATGAGTGTGTGCGCGTGCGCGTGTGTGTGTGTGTGGTTGCTTGTGTATACAACTTACCTTCGTGTGTGGTGTTACCCCAAAATCACTTTTTTTTTTTAAACTGCTAAAAAGGACACTCTGTATGTTCTCTCCTGCTGAGTATGGGGGTCATTCATACTACCTACTGAAGGAAATTCACATCAGCTCCGCTTTCAATTCTGGTATAAGTCGGAGCGAATGTTCTATTAAGACCCTCAGAGAGTGCCTGTCGTCAGCAAACATTTTGGTGGTAAGTCATAGTTATGCAACACAAACCCTGTTCAGAGAGGACCGGAGAACGATTAAATGAAGTTTCATCAAGTTGTAAAGCAGATTTATAGGTTCACCTTCTCATCATTATGCACATACTCTATCACATCACTCAAGCTTTTCAAACAAGAGAATATTAACTGAAGAGTGACGTGTTTCTGACTTACAGCAATAGGAGGGATATGAGATCTGCTTTGTTTGCAGTCAAATCTCTAGCCAGCGTCACAATATGGCCGTCCTCATGCTATGTAAGGTGGTTTCTACATGCAGCAGTTTTGCTGAGATGTGCCTTTTATTCTTGCATGGACTTTCATAACTATCCTTCCTTCATTTCATTCATAGTGATCTAAGGTCAGGGTTTGAACTCCTGTGTTGAATTTGCACAAAGGTGTATATTTTTTAGAAGTATCAGACTGAGATCAAAAAATGAATGGTAGCCCTTGTTGTGGGTGCTATGGCCTCATTATCACTTCACAATGCTGACAATAATTTGGAGATGAGACAAGAACTAAAGACCTATGTAAAAGAAAGAAAGAAAGAATGAGAGAAAGAAGAAAGAAAGAAAGAAAGAAAGGTGAATGCACGTTCATTGAAGCTGAATGAACATGTCCTCTATCTGTCTGGTGTGGTGCCAGAGCTGTCTCCTCTGTCTCTTCCTTTCACACTCACTCAGCTAAATGATGACCTGCCTCAGCTCCCTTCATTAAAATAAACTTTAGTTAAAAAAGTTAAGAAAAGTCCCACTCCTTATATTTATATTTCTAATATATAGTGCATGTCATTACTATGTCATAGTGAGAGCATGAATTTTGAATATGAAGTTTAAAATGAAGCATGAAATGATTCTTAAATTTGGCTTTAACTCAGAAACATCAATCTTAAGGCAACAGCTGTAGAAAGCAGTACATCTGCATCAGTGGAATGATATGGACAATGTAGATAAATAAAGTTAAGATTTTATAAACAGCTTCCATACTATTATAGTATACATTTGTTTTCACTGCTTATTGTACAATTTATATGCAACACCAACACAACACACTCATACAGGCAGTTAGTCAAACCAGTCAAAGTTGCTGAATAGGTCTTGTCCTCAACATTGGGCCATTATGGCCACAAGATGACGCCAAAGAGCACTATCACACCCCCTGCCTCATCTACAGACAGTAGGATGACCTTCCTCCAGAGATGCGTTCAGCAATAGGCCACCCAATGCTTTGACTGAGGGTCATCTCTCCAGCCTCTGGCCCTCCACCTGTTTTTCAGGCCTCATTGGCTCTCTATTGGCTGTAATGGAGGTCAAATCTGAACATATCCAATAAGCACAACTTCGGAGCCTTTTATGTATAAAGGCATTTAGGCGTTGTTTTCAAATAGACAGTATTAAATACTGGCAGAGCTGGGATGGCTGAAATGTGTACTTTATTTTGCTTTGTTCACTAACTACTTAAATTTATCACATGTTGAATGTAGCCGCTGAATGCTATTTAATTAGTAAGGGTGGGCTACACAATGGATAGTAATGGATATTGTGGTGAGTCATCCATGGACAAGTAAGCCTACACAATAGGCCCAGGCACACATTCATAATCACACTCAAGGTAACAATTTGACTTTGATAGAATGGTGACTGAATTTGAGAGTTTAAGGAATGTAACAGTTTGGATTACTATAGGCCAGAGTTTGTGTTTTCAAAGTATAAGCCTTGGAGTTGTATGTTTATTTGAATAGGATCTGCTAAAACTTTGGAGTGTACATATCCTTCTAATTTACTTAATGGAAGATGCATAATCTTTATTTTGAGACCAAAACAGGTTTTGTTACAAGTTTTATAACTGTAGAGCTACTAGCTACAGTAGGATAAAGAGTTCAACCACTGTTGGTTGCTAGAGTTGGAGTTCATTCTCGGTTTAGAGAGAGTAGAATTGCTTAAACTATCAATGTTTTTCTTTATTATTATTATTATTATTTTTTTGTTTTTTATGTGTAAGTGTATTTGGAGTGGGAGGGGAACGGGAAAGGGCGGGAGGGGAATGGGAAAGGGTGGGAGGGAGGATGGAGTGTCGTTTAGCTTGTGGTTATATACACCCAACGGAGAGAGGAGAGAGTCTAAGGACAGATGCCTTAATCAGCTTACATGATGCACAACAAAACAGTTAAAGAGAAGAGGAGGGATGATAACACATTTTGTTCTTGGAATGTAAATGGTATTAACGAACCTGTCAAAAGAGGCAAAGTGCTTGCACACCTTAAATCACTACAAGTTGGCATTATTTTCTTACAAGAAACGCACCTGAAGAACGACTCACATGCTAGGCTCAGGTGTAGGTGGATACAACATATATACCACTCAAACTTTTCAGTAAAGGCTAGAGGCACGGCCATTTTAATTCGTAGGGGAGTTCCTTTTAAGCACCTATCTACAATAGTAGACAGGGACGGGAGATATGTCATAGTCGTGGGGGAAATCCATTCTACTCCAATAACCCTACTGAATGTTTACGGACCAAACAACGATGACCCTGAATTTTTTAGAAAGGTTTTAAATCTGATACCAGATATTTCTAGTACTAATCTAATAATTGGTGGCGATTTTAACTTAGTGTTGGACACTTATTTGGATAGGTCTTCTACAGAGAGGGTGGAACCTTCCAAGGCATGCAACCTTTTGAAATCCTATATTGAAAACATGAATGTCTCTGATGTATGGCGGATTTCTAATGCTACTGGAAGAGAGTATTCCTTTCATTCCAAAGTACATAATGTCTATACTAGAATTGAGTTTTTCTTAGTTGATGGCAAACTATTACCACTTTCCTATAATGCAAAATATCACAATATTATTATTTCTGACCACAGTCCAGTATCATTTTCACTAAAGCTTGGTGAAAATGTGCCTATCCAGAGAAGCTGGAGATTTAACCCCCAGCTTACCACAGATGCAAAGTTCTGTGAATACCTAGAATCAAACATTAAGATATATTTTGAAACCAATGATAAAAATGATACCTCTCCTACACTACTATGGGAAGCTTGTAAGGCTTATTTGAGAGGGTGCATTATTTCTTTCCAATCTTCTCTCAAGAAGCGCAACAAAGCAATACAGCTAGAACTTGAGAAAGAAATCCATCAGTTAGACATAGAGAATGCCCAGCAACCCTCTTCAGAAAAACATACAAAAATCTCAACCCTTAAATACAAACTTAACAAAATATTATCAGATAGAATTTGCAGAGCCTTTATCTTCACAAAACAGAGATATTTTGAATTCGGAGACAAACCACATAAATTATTAGCAAGGCAACTGCGAAAACTTGAAAATGACAGGACTATCCACAGAATTAAGTCAGGCTTAGGTAATATCCTTACCTCCCCCAAAGATATTAATGACAGATTTAGGCAGTTCTATGAAACATTGTATACATCTGAATCAACTTCTCTACCTGAAACAATGCAATCATTTTTAGACGAATGTGAACTCCCATCACTAAGTCAAACAGACCGCGATGCCTTAGAGACAGACATTACATGTGAGGAATTACTAGCAACCATTGGCTCAATGAAAAATGCTAAAAGCCCAGGACCGGATGGTTTTAGCATTGAGATATATAAGAAGTTTGGAGGATTGCTGGCCCCCTACCTAGGCAAACTATACACCCAGTCATATGATGATGGTGTATTGCCTCAGACGCTGACTGAAGCCACCATCATTATTCTCCCAAAAAAAGGGAAAGACCTAGAAGAGGTGGGCTCATATAGGCCAATATCATTGTTAAACACAGATCAAAAAATTCTGGCCAAAACAATGGCCAGAAGACTTAATGCCTTTATGGGTAAGTTGGTACATCCTGACCAAACTGGGTTTATTCCCAATAGAAACTCCTTCCACAACTTTAGACGTCTTCTAAATATCATGCATTCTCCCAGACTTCCCAAAAAAGACCTTATTATCCTCACTTTGGATGCTGAAAAGGCATTCGACCGGGTTGAATGGCCATACTTATTTGCAGTCTTGCAGAAATTCAACTGCGGTGAGAAGTTTGTGTCCTGGACTAAGCTGTTATACAATGGCCCCTGCGCCAGGATACTCACTAACCGGACTCTTTCTACTCCTTTTCAGCTTGGCAGGGGTACTAGGCAGGGATGCCCACTTAGCCCATTACTGTTTGCGCTAGCCATAGAACCACTTGCTGAAACCATTCGATCACATCCAGAAATCCATGGCTACAACACAGAGTTTACCAAAAATACAATATCATTGTACGCAGACGACATTTTGTTATATGTTACTCAACCAATGATTACAATTCCATCAGTACTGAAAATGTTTAATTTATTTGGTACTTTTTCTGGGTATAAGATTAACTGGAGTAAAAGTGAGCTACTACCAGTACAATTTGAGGATCAAGACTGGCTCAAACAGCTTCCCTTTCATATAATATCGGACAACTTAACCTATCTGGGTATAGTAATTACCAAGAACTATAACACTCTTTACAAGGCTAACTTCCCTGTGCTGTTAAACAAGCTAGAGCACAATATTCAATTCTGGAGAACACTCCCTATCTCCCTGTTGGGTAGAGTAAATGCTATTAAGATGATCTTCCTCCCCCAGCTACTTTATCTTTTTCAAAACTTGCCTATATACCTTACAAAATCTTTTTTTAGGAAACTGGACTCTATTATTCTTCCCTTTATATGGAACTACAAGTCTCATCGAATAAAAAAGGACCATCTCTGCAAACACAAAACCAACGGGGGGCTGGCACTGCCTAATTTTATTCTATACTACTGGGCCACCGGAATACGCTCTATTGCACACTGGTTGGATGACACTCCATCACCCTTCGATGGGCTAGAGATGGAACGGGAGGATTGCCTACCATTCTCTATTAGAGCAGTTATGCTATCACCTGTACCAGTCAAAAGAACCTGTTTTAAACACAACCCTATCATTCACGACACAATTAGGATATGGAAACAACTAAGAAAACATTTCAAACTTAATGCAGTGTCTTTTTTGCTTCCTATAGCAGCAAACCCCACCTTCACTCCCTCTGTTCTGGACGGGACCTTTAATACCTGGAAGCAAATAGGAATTTGTAATGTTGGCAACCTGTACATAGAAGGGACTTTTGCTTCTTTCCAACAACTCCAAGAGAAATATAACTTGCCAAAGAATCAGTTCTTCAGATACCTTCAGATTAGAGACTATGTCAGAACACATCTTCCTAACTTTGAGAAGGCAGTGGCAGACAAGTTAGAGAGTTTTATTAAACTGTTTGCTAACTCTCGTTACATAATTTCACAACTGTATGACACACTACAAAGCATGTGCCTTCCCAAAATGGACAAAATAAAAGAGGAGTGGGAAAAAGAGATTGGGGCCGTTATACTTCCTAATGTGTGGGAGGAGAGTTTAGAATACATCCACGACTGTTCCATTAATGCCAGACACTGTTTAATACAATTTAAAATCCTGCACAGGCTACACTTTTCAAAGACAAAATTGCATAAAATTTTTCCAGAAGTCTCACCTTTGTGTGATAAATGTGAGTCCATGGAGGCTACCTTATCACATAGTTATGCTCTTTGCCCCAAACTTCAATATTATTGGGTCGAAATATTTCGGTTTCTTTCTGTGATCTTGAAGGTTCAGATAGAGCCAGACCCTATTTTAATAATTTTGGGAATATCTGAAGAGCTAAGGAAATTAAATGTAGCACAACAGCGTCTTCTGGCATACGGTCTAATAGCTGCAAAAAAGCTGATCTTACTTCTCTGGAAAAAGAAAGAGGTACCCTCCTTTAAACACTGGCTGACTGACTTGACAGATACTCTACATTTGGAGAGAATTAGATTCATTCTGAAAGACAAGCTGAGGGACTTTCAGAAAATTTGGCAACCTTTGATCTCTCATCTTGATAGAGAATTGAATTGACACCCAAGTGAAATGCACTCCTAGGGAGGGATGGGTGGGTTATGGTAAGGGAAGGGAGGGGGGGTTGTGGTGGGAGGGTGTCTGTTTTGGGTGGGGTTTTTATTTTGTATTTTGTATTTAATTTTTTGTATGGTGTGTGATGTTTGTGTACATTTGTCTTCTCTGTTGTTTTTGTTTGTGAAATGAAAAAGGAAACATGTTGCTGTCAATTGCCAATTTCACTGCTGTATGATGTGTTTCCCAATAAACATATTTGAAACATTGACTTGGTCAGCAACGAATGCCCCATGTATTTTGACCTCGGTATTTCTTAAAATTGTGTCTACAGCCATGGGCCTATTTTCTCTTAGCTTCAGTGGGTGCTGCTGAAGGCTTAGTGCCACGGCTAGCAGAACTAATTCTGGAGTCAGCAGAGTAAATAAGCTCATACGATCACTTTGAAAAATGTGTTAAACAGACATGTTAACCACAGTTTCTGGTGTGTTCAATCAAATATTTGATCCCCTCTAAAACACACAACATACTCATGGTTGCCTGCAGAGGGAGATAAACACAGCACTGTACTTGTTAGGTGAAAATTCACTCAAGTTACTTCAGGACTCCGGAGTTGCATATAAGTATATTTTATTAAACAACAACAAGCTCGTTGGGCTCTCCCACATCCGGCAGGCCAGAGAGAGACACAGGCCCTCTCTCAGACAGAGAAGGAGCCCGTGCTCACTCCCACACTGCAGCAGGCGAGAGAGAAGCAATATTGAACACATCGCGCAAGGTTTATATAGATAGAAGTTAGAGTTCTCAGACACAAAAACTATTTGTCAGCAGGGATAACCACGTGGTGGGTTGCTGATGTCCGAGGCCCCCTGTCTTGCAAGGATGTCAGTTTTGCACAAGGTCGAAAGAAGCACAGTTCGACCCTTCTTATCACCTCTTGTGCAAACATGCTCTTGCACATATGCAGACTAAGTGGCACCTAATAATCTAAGTTACACATACACACACAGAAACGCCAAGTTCCTGCTTACATAAGCACATGATTCATACAAGGTCATTATTAATACAAGGCACTTGATTAATATAGTCTTAAGTCATTAACAGTGTTTCGAAATTATCTTTGTCAGTACTCTTGGACCTGTAAACAAACAATGAAAATCTCAAGTCCACAATGTTAAAAAAAAAATGATGTATTTATTAATTCACATATTCACTCCTCTTCTTCCGTCTGGAGACCACAACACCTCCTTGAAAGCTCTCTGTCCGTCTGCCCTCAAACAGAAAACAAAGCAGCAAAAAACTTTGTTTAAAAAATAAGATTTAAAAAGTTCAACAGAACAGAAATTATACCTTGTAGTGAAATACTCTTTCCCTACCTAATCTCTAAACCTATTTAATATTACATTATAGCATACATAAATGTACACTTTCTGCCCTTAAACAGAAATCATAGCAGCAAAAAAATGTGTTAAAAAAATTATGGATTAAAAAAATGTACAGATTAAATTTATAGATAAAAAGAAATAACATTCAACAGAACAGAGATTACACTTTAAAGTGAAATGCTTGTTTTTGCAGCCTCAAGGGCGTCCGTTTTGTCTGAAGGTGCATTTGATACAGGACACCTTATCAACCAAGGCCTTTTACGCAGGCATTACGCTGTTCTGAGGTTGTTTGACTTAACAAGACACAGTATTTGGAAACTCAAACTTTTCTTCACCCTGTTTGACGCTTCATAACTGGATAAGCAGTTGCACCGTAAATGGAAGTCTCTTAAACACAAAGTTTGGCTCACAAGAGATCCTGGGAAGCTAATGTTAGCGGCTTCCCTGCTAGCCTCAAATTGAAAGTTTGAATTGGGAGTGAAAAGCACAATAAATACACAATGAAAGCTGCAATACATCCAATGGAAAACCCAAGATAGCATTAAATCTACACATACATCTAGCCAGGGCCGGCCCTGACATAAATAATAATAAGTATTTTTTAAATAAAAATAAATAAATCAGAACTACAAGGGCATCTGGGCTTGGGAATGATCCTATTTATCAGGTATTCAATTTCTGTCCTACCCTGTCAGCGAACTGGTTCATGCCCTGGTAGTAGGACTCGATCCCCTGATCAGCTCTGATGTTGTGGGCCAAAATACGTTTGCGGTTAGAGAGCCAGATGTCTTTACGCCGAGCCTCCTCCTCAGGGGAACTGTAGGATTTATCTGAAGGGTAAACAGTCAGATAAATCATTGTTTATTCTTATGAGTTATGTAAGTTCTCTGCACTTTTAAGTATGCAGAACTAATATACGTGTATAACTTCATGCTTTATGCTGTATACTTATTCTAAAATGATTGTACATGCATAGCAGTATACAAAACTTTGGATAGCATACATGTCAGCCTATTAGGACAGTATAGGTTTAGTTGTTTGCAAATATTGAGTGATGTGCCTTTTGATTGCTGTGCTCATAAAATGTATTAATTGCTGTGATCTCATATTCACTGTTGGTATTGCTGTGATCTACGTGCACCGTGTGAAATTGTATTGCATAGACTATTCCCTGCACAGACTTCCGATGAGGGCTAGCAAATTACAAATTACTAATTACCTGGACAATTACCTACCGACCTATCTGCGGGAGCGAGGGGCAAAGGGGGACGCTACAAGAAGAGGGAGCTGAGAACACACTGGGTGCCCGGCGGGGACCAGGAGACGGGTCAACCGAACGAACGGACGAAAACGAACGAACGAACGAACAACTGAACGAACAACTGAACGAACGAACGGAAGAACGGAAGAAAGGAAGAAACGGGCTGCCACGGAGAGAAGCAGCGGAGCGCACGCCATCGTACCGGAGAACTCCGGTTGTTGACTGATCAAAGCTTATACTCCCGGAGCTAAGGGACGTAAGCCTTCTTTTATCGTTGTATGTTCCATTTTATATTATGTACATGGCCTGCGGAGTGTTGATCCCTTGCCTGTTTACCCGAGGACTGCTGGTTACGGAATGGAAGAAACTCCACTGACGCACCGTCGAAACAAGAGAAGCCGCCGACGTGAAATGACCCAAAGTTCACAATACCCAACATAAAGGAAAGTAGATTTACCATCCTGATACTGTGCCCTGTGTTGTGGTGTTGTGTATATTGGACCGATACTTGGTGATTACCACTTTTCCTGTAGTGAACGTGTCTGCCAGGTCGGGGAGGCCGCGACTGACGTCACTGGGGATCCCCAGGGAATCCCAACGACGTGAGGGTGCAACGGCCACGACGTGACATCGACCTCGCTTCAGTGAACGGATCACGGCCCGGATTGACTACAATTGGTCCACTGTCAACCGATGCCTTGTGACTGGACTATCTGGTGGAGATGGCTTGGAGTTTAAGATGCTTTTAAACCTGAAATTATAGTCAGGGCCGGAGTGGGGCCACTTTTCAGCCCGGGAATTTCAGGCCCAAGACCGGCCCACTTTTTCCATGGTAGTGGAAATTGGATAAATGAAGCAACAGTTCAGCTTACTATCCTGTTATTTTTTTTATTATTAATACCATGGTTCAACAAATAATGTAAAGGTTAAATAATAATCCACTTAAACTGAGAAGTTAACAAAAAATATTCCACTATTCCACAAGGATAGGTTGATAAATTAACAAAAGCAGAAATAACTAAATAAAGCATTTGAAACGTATCCCGCTCTTCAACAAAGAGGCATATTGAACTAATGTTTACAGTTCAACTCACAGTACAGTATACCGTAGTTACATTGCGAATAGCACCAACAGCATCTACAGCATCAGTAACCGCCTAAGCAGTGCACTGGGTTTAGCCACTTTATCTATAACTGTGTCGTTGCTTATAGACATGAGGATTTCCTTCTCTATGCACATTAACATGAAAGCCTCCAAGTTGTCCTGACTCAATGAGCTTCGTATCCTATTCTTCACAAATTTAAAGGTTGAGAAGCTTCTCTCACATGCAACCTGTGTGATGGACAAAGTCAACAGAAACGTATATGCTAACCCAATGACATGATAAGCATCTGTAAGGAGGAGGTTGTACTGTGAGAGTATTAAATGGACACAAATGGCACAGTTTTTGGGTGATATAAAAAGGCTAATATTTTAATTCAATTTTATATTTTGCTTGCGAATAGGTTGACAACGCTACAACGATATTAACCAACGCTACAACGTTAGCCGAATAGTTACGTTGCTAATCATTAGGCCTATGTCTCTCTTTACCAGTTGCCACTTGGCACATTTGGCAGCATCCTCCTCCAATGCCTTTCTTTTTTTTAACCTGGCTTTTTCAGCCCCTCCTGGCCTCTTCCTCCCATCCATCCTCCCTGACGCGTATCGTTGCGGTAGGGCCGGCCCAGCGGTAGCCTATCCGAGAAAACGTTTTGGAAAAGACGGCCTATGGACCCAACCAACTCTATTTGGGAAGGGAGAACTTCCTCGCATGGTACAACCTATGCAGAGGCTGCGGTGTCAGAATGCGGAACGTGTGTAGCCTACTTTAAGAGAAGATGGACTAACGTGACAAATGTCAAAAAATAAAATTCTCCACCGGCCCAGAAGTGAAGCGGCCCACCGGGAACTCTCCCGATTCTCCCGATTACCCACCCCGGGCCTGCTGGTGGTGCTTCTGTGTCCTGGGCATTCCGAAAATCTAAAGAGGAGGCCATACGGCTGACAAACATTGTATGTATGCAGAAATATCAACATACAAAACATTACAAGATTACTTCTTCGCTTTCTCACCAAACTTGCGCTTCCATGCTTTGAACTTCAGGTCCTCCAGAGAGAGGCTGGCACAGCTCACCACTGGCAGAAAGGCAGCTGCAATGATCGACCCTATGCTGCCACACACAACAGCAACAAGATGGGGTTTTACTCAGTCATATGGTTGAACCCAACACTCTGTGTGTGTGTGTGTGTGTGTGTGGTTTATTTGACCTGTTTACTTGTGTCTTAAAACCACCAGTGGTTGTTTGGTGGACAGCAGTTTTAGGCCAGCAGATGTAAAACAGAAAATCACTTTACTAGGAGTAGAAATGGCCACACCAAAAAAGCTCTGTCCTTTTTGCTTTCCATCTACAGCAGAAAAACAGTAAAACGTCCTCCTCAGCTTGAATTTCACTTCTGGCCTCTGTAAGAATAAATGTTCCCCATTTATACTACTTATTGGGAGAAAATTAAAGGTGACATAGGTGTCAAAGGTGTCAAATTTACCTTATATGAATCCATTGATATAAGCCCTGATGTGTTGAAATTACCAAACAAATCATCAATCCAACAGTTTATAATTTTCAGATAAATCAATCCACCAGTTAGCATTAAAGAAATAACAGAAAACGAATACGGTTTACCTCAGAGCAAAATAGCAAGAGAGAAAAGCGAGAGGATAGAAAAGTGGAGCACAGAAGCAGAGACACTGTCAAACTCTTGGATCATTTAAAAGGTATAACAAATTGGCTTCTTCCTTGAAATTCGAATTATTCATTATTTTTTCGAGACACTGTAGTGGTGCAAAAAGATACAATAAATAACATGCGACAAAACAATTTCCTTATTTCTCTCAAAATGTAAAGACAATCATCAAGAAACACACATGGCAATATTTCTGGAAAAACTAAATAACAAAGAAATTATACATAGCAACCCATACTTTAAGTCTCTTGATGCTTAAGTCCATTATGAGGTTAAACAAAGGAGGGCCCAAAAAGAAAAGGTAGGCCTTCAAACAAAATCCAGCCCTGGTTAAACAACAAACAAAAAGATTGGTCTCACCCAAAAAATAATCTCTCTTGCAAAAAAGGATAAAAAAAAATGTAAAAAAGTACCGTAAATTTTTTTTTTTTAAAGTACCGTATATTCCAATGATCCCCAAACAGGCAAGAAAGATAGGATATACTCCAAAAACTGGCCACAGGCTCCTTACAAGAAATCCTCCAGTTTTCTTTTGTTTGGCACACGCAATGGCTTGTCCACCTGCTAGGAAAGTCTCACAGGTGTCCCACATATGCACCTCCTTCCTGTTGTAGGTGTAGTCCCACCATAGACTACATTACCCACAATTCTCTTATCACCTTAACTTTCTTATCTAAATTTCACTGAAGCAGCATTGGCTGCAAACAAGGTTGTAACAAGGTGACGCACTTTTCCCTTTAAAGCAGCGCTGAAATCAAAACTCTGTCTCTCTCGCGGTGGTTTTACAACAGTGAATACCATTCATAAAAGAGATACCCCCATCTGCAGGAAAACTTCACCCGAACAAAGGACAACGCAACCACGACTCGTATTGAACTTTTGTTCCGAAGTTCCGAAGATACTTTGTCTCGTTTAGTTGCAACCTAAGTTTATACAGGTAGGATTACACTGTAGCCCAGCAGTGTCCTGAGTAAGAGAAGGCGACCGGCTTCCCTTCTTCGTTTCTCCACGTCGACACAGAACTTCTACATCCTTTGAGACCCATCGGACGTCCAACAAGGCCTCCCAGAGTTTCAGCTGACGAGCTGAGAAGGATACGGACATCTTCCTCGAACCTGCGTTCTGCGCTGTTCATTGGAAGTCCGCAAAACACCGTTGATCGCTAAGCAAGAGTGTTAATCAAGTAAGGCTGACATCTGGGCAGATATTAGTCTTATATGTGTGTTTAATCTATGTGTGAAAGTATTGTTGTTTTATTTCATTTAGAGATTTAAATGCGCAATCGGTAATCCACAGTTTGTACAGTCTGTGACCGTACATTACCTTTCTTTGTTTTACTTTGATAATCTGTTAGATCGTGCATGTGTCAGCCGTATGGCCCCTCCTTAAATGTATGAATGCCCAAGACACAGAAGTACCACCAGTATGTAAATATAAAAATAGCTTTATTTTTATAAAAGGTTTGAAGATCATTTATGTTTTAAAAGCAGTCTTCAAATGAATTAAAACATCCACAAGAAAGGTCCAGTCACGAGCTGTCATAGACAACTGGGTCTATTTGCAGCAATGCAAGAGCGTAATGATCTTGGTGAAGAGCTTGGTGCGTGATGTCGTGGGCGACGCCCCCTCACGCCGAGGGAATTCCCTGGAATCCCCAGGCAGTCGCGGCCTCCCGGAACCGGCAGCCACATACACCACAGCAAAAGGATATAATCAAAGCTAGCCAGGTCAACACACAACGCAATGGGATCAGGATGGTAAATTGTACTTCCCTTTACACTGGATATTGTGAACGTTGAGTTGTCCAACACTCCGCAGGCCACGTACATAGTATAAACGGAACGTTCAAAGATAAAAGAAAGCTTACGTCCCTTAGCTCAGGAATTATGAGCATTGATCACATAACAACCGCAGTTCTCCGTGACGATGGCTTGCTCTTGACTCGTCTGCCTCTATCCGTTGCAGCCCAGTTCGGCCAGTTCGTTCGTTCGTTCGTCCGTCCGTCCCCGTCTCGCGGTCCCTGCCGGCCACCCAGTAAGTCTAGGTTTTCCGAAATCCGTAAGACACATTTCAGAAGAAACTGTTTGAGAAAATGTTTGAGAATGAGGCCCATTTTTTTTTTCAATAGGGCAGCGATCCGCCTACACCCTTTTACAATCAATTGAGGACTTGCCTTTACTTAATGATACGACCATACCTCGTGCGGAGACTAGGCTCAGTGTGTTTTGGTTCACTTACAGACCCATGGTGAGGTTCCTGTTCCCCTGGTTCCCATTGTCCAGTGACCTGATCATCATTGCTGATCTCAGGCTGCTGTGTGCTGTGTGTGTGTGTGTTTGTGTCGTTTCGGGTGTCGATAAGGTGCCGTCGGTTACGCCTGTACCTCTGTCCATCTGAGTCTCGTACTTCTCCGTACGATTCAGGTGCTGATGATTAGCCCAGCGTGGAGAGTCGATGAGGTTGTTGGAATCCCGGTCACGAGCCCCCAAATATGATAGGTGAAAATTCACCCTAGTTACCTCAGGACTACGGAGCTGCATATAAGTATATTTATTAGACAAACAACAATTGCAATCGGGCTCACTCCCAGCACAAGGCTGAAAGAGAAGCAATGATAAACACATCGCACAAGGTTTATATAGACAGAAGTTTAGCGTTCAGCAGGGATAACCACGTGGTAGATTTCTGACGTCCGAGGCCAGGATGGAAGTTTTGCACAAGGTCGAAAGAAGCACAGTTCGACCCTTCTTATCACTTCTGGTATAAAGTATAAATTGTAATGATCTGTACTTAAAAAAGTGCTGAATTGATCACGTATCAAGTACACAGAAAAACCTGACATACAGTGTTGCCTAATATATCCGTACCAAAACGTAAGCAGAAGAGGAGGAGATGTCAACTTATTTGGTCATTTCAGCCCTTTCTGGCACTGTTGGATCTTCCTTCCAGAACTGAAAGTTTTGGTCACGTGAATGCAGCTGATTTAGAGTTTCTTTTTTCTCCGGGTAGAGGAGGAAGTAAGTTTGCTCTTTGTCAATCTAACCACACTTCATCATCGTCTACAGAACGTTTCACTCTCAAAAAGTTAAAGGGCTTCAGATTCACTCTCATACACCCTGTGACAGACCGAGCCTCGGTTGCCGTCAAAAATGTGTGTTTGGCCCGAAAAGCTCCGAGACAGAGTGAGGGTTCAAATATAAGTTTTAATATGCTTTAAATATCCTGGAGAACTGCTAAGCCTCTCAATTTAACAATTAAACAAACAGCAACAGTCTCCAGGAATATCACCAGCCTCTATCTGCAGAGGACAACATTGTGTATTTAACTTAAAACTACTAGAGGTCGAATTACATGTAAACATTTTTTCGTTCATCTCGTTACATTTAGCTTGTCCTCACATGACCTAGGCGTGACCTCGCAATAGCATGTTCATAACAGTATTAGCTCCGGACATTCTGGATAACAAAGTCAGAATCAGAATCGGAATCAGAATCATGTTTATTGGCCAAGTAAGTTTACACAAACAAGGAATTTGACTCAGAGTTTAGTGGCTCTCAGTGTACGTACACAAAATATACAACACAACAGCACAACGGTCTCAGGAATCTAAGAAATATATACAGGGAGGGATGGCAATATACAGGAGCTGTGAAATGTAAACACACAGCGACAGTGGTACAGGAGGTAGAGAAGTCGTTTAGTAATCAGAAGGTTGCTGTCAGAAGGTCCCTGTCGAAGCGTCCTTGAGCAAGACACTGAACCCCTAATTGCTCCTGATGTGCAGTGTGCCATCAGTGTAAATGTAAAATGTGTATACCTTGTAAGTCGCTTTGGATAAAAGCGTCTAGTAAATGTAATGTAAATGTAAATGTAAACAACAAGAAGTGGAGAGTGCAAGAAGTGCAGAGATAAATATTAAATGATAAGAGAATGACATAAGAAGTACAGTATATACAGCCTGTATAGTTATACAGTAAAGGGGGGAATGTATTTTGCATTTGAGAATAAAATAAATAAATATGATTTGTAGGTGTAATTGTACAGTGGTTATTACAGTGATCCAGCGTTATTGCACAGTGCCACAGTGGGTTACCTGTTCATTAGTGAGACGGCGAGGGGGAAGAAACTGTTTGTGTGTCTGGTGGTTTTGGCGAACAGTGTTCTGTAGCACCTACCAGAAGGGAGAAGTTGGAATAGGTTATGTCCAGGGTGTGAGGGGTCTGCAGTGATTTTCCCTGCCCGTTTCCTGACTCTGGAGGTGTACAGGTCTTGGATGGTGGGCAGGTCGGAACCGATAATCTTGCAATGCATATTTTTTCCTGAAAATGTTATCTTTGCATTTTTGTAACAACATATATAGACTGGCTGACTGACTGTTGTTAAGTTAAAATGAATTGCGTGTTGGTTTACAGAGAAATCAGAGTAACGGACCGCCACACGTAGCAATTGGTTTGATACAGCTGAGTTTACTGGTTTTAGGATTGGACAAGATTCAGTCGGAGATGCAGAGCTCACAATAGCTCTGTCACCCACGGCTGGAGAACGCGTTCTGAATTTTACATGTGATCACAATTGGTTTATAAGTCCAGTCTTCACTGATGGTACTTTCTGGGCCCCACACGTATACGCCTCTCTGTGACTTGCATGTTTCAGTCGTAATTTCTGGCCTGACAATTAAGTTTCTGTGAGTCTCCACTCCCTTCCTACAGATAGTTTCCCTATCTCATCTGTCTCCTGCCCAGGCTGCCCTATGACCTTGGAATTTATGTCACTGGTCATCCTAAACTTGAAAGCATGTGCTTTGAATGTTATCTTAGGCCCCTCTGTCTGAAACCTGTTTTCCAACTGCCTTTACTGGTTAAATGGGCATACATTGTTAATAGAAATAAAATATTGACCGCACAGTATAGACTGTGTTTGGAATGACTAAGATGGAGTGATGGTCATTAAATACGTTAATTAGCTTTGTGTCGTGCCTAACAACTCCCCTTACCTATTCCAAAATCAGCGCACAACACTGCCTCTTGGGGCTTATTGCTTAAATCAATCATAGATATGTAACATGTCTGCCTTGAATATACACAGTTTTTTACCCCTGAAGCTGATAGCCTATTTCTGGACATTAGTTGATTTTGTAAAACTGAAAACAACAGCAACAAATAAACAAATGAAAACCAAAACCAAACAAACAAAAAAGATTTATGGTTCCCCCTCCTCAAATGATGGAATGTAACCCATGTGATTCATTCCTCAACTCACATGGACAACTAACCATGCCACCACAAAATATAAGTTTGGTTTTCCTGTAGTCATCTATACTCTTACCAGATCCCAGTCTAGGCTTCTGTAATATGTTTGTTACAGGAACAGGAACAAAAACAGGAACAGAAACAAAAACAGGAACAGGAACAGGAACAGGACACACATTCAGAGTGTTCATAATTAGGATGTGAATATAGTAAGTATTTAACTATATAAAAGAAAAAAATCCTTTTATGGTGTAGCAGGGACTCTAGAGCTGTATGTGAGATTACTATTGGTTGTGATTGTCTGTGGTTTTTGATCCATTCAGAATTTGAGTTAAAGGTTCAAGGAATTCAAAACACTTGTTGAGAGGAAATGTTAAAACCTTTCAGACTTGTGAGCGTTGACATATCAGAGAAGAATGTTGTACTCTTCATATATAGAAGGTCAATATGGGAGAATCCAATCTCAACACTGAGTGAGTACATGCATGCTAACTCTGCTTCCCTTAAGCCTGATGATTACATGAAAGCTATGTGATTCCTACCGCAAACACACAATTCAGCAATGCTGACATCAAATATCCACTTCCTTAGCCATTCTGATCATTTACCAGAAGTCGATGATGGCAATCTATGCTGAATATTTTCACAGTCCACCAACACTTGTCAAATTGTCAAAATGCACATTACATGCAGGACCTTCCTGCACAAGGACTGTACATTCAATCTCAGATATTAGTCAGAAAATTGCAGAACACAAAGATCTTGGCATGTTTTTTTTTAAATGCTGTGATTTTGTCTACAATGGATTCTTGATTGTTTTTATTTGACTAGCCTACTTGATCTTATAGTCTTATTACACTAAAGTAGGTTATATATAATACAATGCACTGAACATATGATTCCATGTTACTAACGATAACACTGAAGATGTAAAACTCCACCAGAAGCTAGCAAGTGTCAAGTGAATCCACAACATCACCCATCTTTTCAAGGCATTAGGTTACCCATGGATTAAAACAGGGACAGGCTAACGTGATTTAGGAATCATACTACCAGGTGATACGTAGCCGATTTGTATTGGCATACGATCTACTTGGATGTAGGCTAGTGCATCATTTTTTCAGCCATGTTGAGAGCAGCGGTCTCTGTCTCTCCAGAACTAGAGCTAGCCCAGGGGTGTGTTTACCAACTGTAGATGTGGAATATGACTTCATCATCATCATCGCCTACTACCCCTTCTGGGGCTTAGGCCGCAAACAAGAGTTCTCCAAGCATCTCGGTCCTGAGCCAACATCTCAAGCTGTCCCCAAGTGTAGCCCATTTTCTTGGCGTCTGCCTCCCAGTCTCTACGCCAGGTGTTTCGCGGCCGACCTCTCTTTCTTTTCCCTTGGGGATTCCACTTGAGGGACTGTCTTGTGGTGTTTGTGGCTGGTTTACGGAGAGTATGGCCTATCCATCTCCAACGTCGTTGGAGGATCTCTTCGTCCGCTGGCTTTTGGCTGGTACGTTCCCACAGTTCTTTGTTACTGATGGTGTTAGGCCAGTGGATCTGGAGGATTCGTCGCAGACAGGTATTGATGAATGACTGGATTTTGTTTGTCGTATTCACTGTAGTCCTCCATGTCTCAGCTCCGTAGAGTAGGACTGACTTCACATTGCTGTTAAAGATCTTGATCTTTGTTGTGATGGCCAGGTCTTTTGCGCTTAGTTGGAGGTACGCAACTCTGGCCTTGCCAATCCTGACTCTCACATCTGCATCTGTTCCACCCTGCTTGTTGACAATGCTGCCAAGGTTGGAATATGACTTGGCCTTCATCATAGTTTATTACAGTACAACAGTTGCCGTGGTCAAAGTACATGAAACTGGAACTGTCCTCCTTTTTATTTCATAGATAAAAACATTTGATATTTTAGTAAAATATTGACTGCCCAACTGGAAATGTCCCCAGTTTTCATTCAGAGATCTGGTCACCTCACCCTTACCTTTACTTATCATGTAATGAGAAATGCTGATGTGAACTGTGCCTGTGACGCGTGGTCATCACAGCCAGAACAGGAACTAATTGAGAACCAGAACAGGAACTTGAGGTCACGTGGACAAAGCTGATTAAGGAGAGCGGAGAGGTTAAAAGAGCATCTGCATCCTTCACCTAAGGGCAGAAGAGTCAGTGTTTAAACACTTATCTGTCAAACTGCGGCTCATCACCATCCATAGGATCTTACAGGGAACAGGTAAGAAATATAAAAAATTTAAATTCAAATTCTCTCTCTCTCTCTCTCTCTCCCTCTCTGAAATACACACATATACCCACTGTGCTTGAGAATGTAAACTATCTGTAATTCAGCGTGTTGTTCTTGTTATTTGGCAGCATGAGGTTGTTGATCATTGCAGCTGCCTCTCTGGCAGTGGTGAGCTGTGCCAGCCTCTCTCTGGAGGACCTGGAGTTCCACGCATGGAAACTCAAGTTTGGTGAGGAGATTAAAAACAATTTCATTATATATTATTGTAATCAATATGTCGTTAAAGTGTTCATATAAAAAAAAACAATCATTTGTTAAACAAAATACACCAGAATACTTTTTCTTTTGCCTAAAACCTTTCCTGACAAAAAGGCAGTGGTGTTTCTCTCTCAATGTTTTGTCCTATTTGTGCTACAGAGAAATCCTATAGCTCACTTGAGGAGGAGGCCCATCGTAAAAACATCTGGCTCTCCACCCGCCGCAAGGTCCTGACCCACAACATCCTGGCTGATCAGGGCATCAAGACCTACCGCATGGGCATGAACCAGTTCTCTGACATGGTAAATGGGTCTAGCTGAATTGCTCTGTGTATTCAGTATGGTTGTCCTCTTCACTGTGGTGTGTTTCAAGGTGTTTTACATCTTCTTCTTTTACAGAACAGTGAGGAATACAGTCAGACTGTCCTTAGAAGAAGCATGATCCCCTCCAATGAGACCAAAGCTATGCCCCACCGAGGCACAATAACCTCCAAACCTAAAGGGGGCGCTGCTAAGCTGTCAACCTCTGTGAACTGGAGGGATAATGGCTGTGTTACACCTGTCAAAAACCAGGGGAAGTGTGGGTCCAGCTGGGCCTTCAGCACAGTAAGTTACTGAAAGAGGAATAATTGTGTGTGTATGTGTGTGTGTGCGTGTATGTGCACGAATGTGCATTTGTGTGGACATAATGTAACTTGTCATATTACCTTGCATTTCAGACAGGTGCGCTGGAATCCAACTACTGCATACAATATGGGCACCTGCCCTCTCTGAGTGAACAGCAGCTGGTGGACTGCTCTCGGTCCTATGGAAACAAGGGCTGCAAAGGAGGTCGGATCGATCCATCATTTCAGTATGTCATTGATAACGGGGGGATAGAGACAGAGGCCTATTACCCCTACGAGGCAAAGGTACTGTAAACTATTCAAATCAGCCTCTTCAGCAGGCACCACGAGGGAGCAGAAATACTTTATTTGTATGGCGCATTTCATACCAGGAGTTAACACAATGCGCCTAACAGAAGGAAAAGAGGGGGGGGGGTTTACAAACACTTGTAAAAGAGACAGAGATTTTCAAATAAACAGAAAAATATTACAGTGAGTGATAGGCGAGATCGAAGAGGTATGTCTTAAGTGCATGTTTAAAGGTTTTCACCGTTTCAGCCATTCTTAGGTATTTTGCCAGAGTATTCCAAAGGCTAGGGGCATAGAAACTAAAGGCTGCTTCACCATGTCTCTTTGTCCTGGCTTTTGGAACTGTTAGGAATTCATTGCCAGAAGACCTCAGGGATCTACTGGGTGTGTACCTTGAGAGCATGTCTGTTATATATTCAGGTGCATGACTATGGAGTGATTTATAGACTTTTTGAAGAGCGAGTTACATTAGTGAAGCCTGCTCGTGATAAAAGCGCGCATCAGTCTTTCAGTGTCAGCCTGAGAGAGAAACGGTTGCACCTTAGCAATATTTCTTTAGTGATGAAAAAGATGTTTAATTATATTTTTGATATGGGTTTCAAAATTGAGATCTGAGTCAAATATGTCACCTAGGTTTCTGGCCTGGTTCTTGGTGTTAAGTGCTAGTGTTTTTAAATGTGCAGATAGTTTATCTCTTTTGGTTTTTACACCGATTACTAATACCTCTGTTTTATCTTGGTTGAGCTAGAGAAAGTTTTGTGACATCCATACATTTATATCAGAAATGCAATTTACCAAGCAATCAATAGAGCTGTAGTTGTTGGGTGTTACAGAAATATAGAGCTGGGTGTCATCTGCATAGCTATGATAATTGATGTTGTGCCTCCTAATGTCATTACCAAGGGGTAACATGTATAGACTGAAAAGTAAGAGCCCTAAAATGGATCCTTGAGGGACCCCACAGGTCATACAAAAATGTTTGGAGCTGTGGTCTCCGAGGGCGACAAAGTATTCCCGGCCAGTTAGGTCCTAAACCAGTTTAGGACTGGACCAGTGAGGCCAACCCAGTTTTCAAGTATATCAATAAGGATATCATGATCGACAGTGTCAAAGGCTGCGCTCAGATCCAGAAGGGCCAGGACAGATCGTTTTTTAGAGTCAGCATTAATCCTGAGGTCATTTACAACCCTGACTTATGCCGTTTCTGTTCTATGATTTGAACGAAATGAAGGGGGGAATCCGTATTGCGGCTGGTCATTTACACACATTGACTCAAAGTGCAGTACTGAACAGACTCTAGGAGGGAACTGGAAAATGGCTTTGGCTTATCCTTTTTCTAAAAAGTATTTTGAATTAAATACAGTGCTTGTTCAGCATTTACATCTAACCATAGGTTTATGTGTACAAACATTATTACATGGCATCAGAATGTTAAATATTCCTATCTCATGCTGTGCTGAATATTGTAAAGCCAGTATATCCACAGGAAAGAAACATACGATCACTGCAAAAATCAGAAATGACTATGAGGATTAATTCCTGTACTTCAACTTCTGGCGCAAGGTGCCAATAACATTAATGTCATGAGTTTGATTCACAGGAAGCACACATACAGACACGAGTGTCTGCTAAATGCAATGATGTAAATTAACTATCACAAGAAAGGCAGTTTCATTTTATTGTAGACCTGGTGATTGTTGACCATGGAAAAAGTAGCAACAGAAGCATGTTGTAATGGCCCTCATTCCAATACCTATCAGGATGGATCCTGCCGCTTTGATCGCTCTGGTGTTGCTATCACCTGCAGTGGATATTCTGATTTGACGCCCAGGGGTGATGAATCGGTACTCCAGTGGTACGTGGCCAATGTGGGACCCATGTCTGTTGCCGTCGATGCTGATGACCACTTCCAGCACTATGGATCTGGTGGGTTGTCTCTTACACCTGCGGTACTGTTTATTGCAGACCTCTACAAAGGCATTTATTGATCGATTGACTGATTGATTAATTGATTGATTAGATGTAAGGGGACCACTATGAGCCCAAGAGAAGAATGGTGTGATATTTAGTTGGATAGATAGACGGAATGACTCATTGGTTAATTCAGGTTTGTTTTGCAAAGGTGTCTTCAATGACCCTTCCTGCAGTAGCAGTCATAGCAACCTTGCTGTGTTGGTGGTGGGCTATGGAACTGAAGGTGGTCAGGACTACTGGTTGGTGAAGAACAGGTAGGCTGACATCACATCGTAACTTAAATAAGATCCATCTATCTATCTTATGGGATGTATTAAATAAATGTCTGTACAGTAGTGGTAACAGCCTTTTTGAATGTATTTGTATAGCTTTGGCGTTTCTTGGGGAGAGCAAGGCTACATCAAGATGTCCCGGAATCGGGGCAACCAGTGTGGCATTGCATCTTATGCCTCTTATCCTATAGTCTGATGGTGAGTTGGTGACACGTACTGTATGACTCGGATCACATAAGATTTGAAACTATCTATATCTATATAGATTCTAGAGATTATTAGTGTCAGTATTTTACAGTACATTCAATTCATTCATTCAATACATTCAATACAATTACAGTACATTCATTAGTTGATGACAGAAATCCCACTCGGTTTAACAACGTTATTTGAAATGCGAATTTGAGAAATGATCTTATGTGCACACAGTATTGATTTAATTTCCAGATTCATACTCCTTCCTTTCAAATGAAAGTACTCTGGCCAAGGAAGTAGGAGAGGACAAAGCGCCTATTACATGAGTTAATAAGTAAGAGGCCACCAAAATCGAAGAAGTCACAAGTTTAGGAAAAAAATTGTATTTCATATGAGTATGTTTAACACCTGAAAAGTATTAGGTGGCGAAAGACTATATGGGTTAGGACTCGTAGTGAGAGTCCTCTGTGACCAACCTAATATTTCACTGTTTTCACTATTTTCACCGTTTGTCCAACAGAGGTCAACCAGAGACAATTAGACGACAAGATGACTAGACACCTCACTGATCTTTTCTTACTATGCACTTTCAACTATCACCTTTCATCTTTCATTTCATAGCCTGATATGTGATCTGCAAACCATCAGTAATTTCAATGGCTGACATCATTGGGAGTTAAATATTATCATTGGGAGTTAAAGATCATCATTGGGAGTTAAAGATCATTATCTAGCCTATGAGCCTGTGATTAAAGTCTTCCTTCAGCTGTCTCAGCACAGTTCTTTTCAGCTTAAGAGTCTGAAGTGACATTCACTGATTGTGTATCTGTACACATATATGTATATCCTTGTCTTGGTCATGTCAGGCTTTGTATTCCATGTGATCTCAGCACCACATACAAAACCACAGTGGTCACATGTTTGATACGTGGTGTCCAGTTTCCTCTTCCTGCAGCCATGTATACAATTGACCAAAATACAGCCTAGATGACTTCTGATGTAGTGTGATGTTTATATATGTTACCTAAATAAAAATGTCATCTTCAGAACATGAATTTGTGTTTTGTGTCATGATTTTTTTAGCAATAAAATTCTTGCTCATGTTTACATCAGAGCATGGACCCGCTTCCCTATAAGAGCTCTTAATATAATGTACTTCAGTAAGCTGCTAATAATTTAACGTATGAATGAATGATATATATATGAATATACGGTATGTTGCTAACACCAACTCTAAACCTTATCTTAAGCAAAACACCAAGTATACATTGTAATGATCTGTATGTGACGGGTGGGAGTGGGATAAGTCAGTGTTCTGTTTCACATGACCAAGCCTAGCGAGTCACCTGACCTTCATGTGTCATGACGTAAACGCAGGTAAAATATAGTACACCGCAAAGTCATTCTTTTGTTTGAAATCGGAGCGCGGCAAACGCAGTGATGAGAGCACTTTTTGCATAGGGATTCTGCCAGCGGTGATTTAACGCGAAGTGGAGAAGGACGAGTGCTCTTTTAAGTGTAGGTCTTAACTTCAAGTGTTAAGTTATAACAAATTCTATTTTTAACCAAAGCAGAACTTGTTACATTTCACTGTTATCTTAATCAGGCGATCTGTATTTATTGCCACTAGGCCAAATAAACATAACAGAAAACAAATACACAGAAACAATACAGTACATATACAAAATTGGATCACATATCTGACTACTGGAGGAGAAACACCATCTTCTCCACCTGTTTCCTGGCAGAGGTGATGGCAAGAGACTATCATCTATCATCCCTGCAGGAACCTTGCTGTGGATGAGTGTATGGTGGCTTCCAAAGGACATACTATGTGGCAGTACATGAAGGACAAACCAACCAAGTGGGGTTTCAAGTTCTTTGTGATAGCAGACTCCAGCAATGGGTACACTTTGGACTTTTCTGTATACACTCGAAAGAACAACTTCTCCACGGGGCAAGGCCTCTCTTATGACTGTCATGTCACTGATTGGCAGAAGGTATTTGGGGTCTGGATACCATGTGTACATGGACAATTTCTATACAAGCCCAAAGCTTTTAAAGGACTTGATTGCTTCTAAGTTTGGTGCTTGTGGAACATACAGAGATTTCCGGAGGGACTGCCCACACAGTGCTGTCAATGCACTGACAAAGAAGTCCCACTGGATAAAAGAGATGGTTCTCTTGTCTTTGTGAAATGGATCGATACACGAGAGGTGTCTGTCTGTTCCACCATCCATGCAGCCTACACTGCGGATGCAGCAAAGAGAAGAGTGAAATCCAAACAGGGTGTCTGGTCATCACAGTGCTTTCCATGCCCCTCGCCTGTGGTAAGAGTACAACAAGTTCATGGGAGGTGTGTATTTGTCAGACCAGTTGATCCATTACTACACAACACAACACAAAACTGTGAGGTGGTACAGAAAAATCTTTCTTCACTTCCTGGACATTGCGGCCACAAATGCCTACCTTCTCCACAAAGCACTCATGCAGAACATGCACAAGGACAACATGACCCACAAGGCTTTCCTTGAGGAGCTCACTGCACAGCTGTGTGGTGTGACAATGAAAACAGAAAAGGCTCCTGTAAAGAATGCCAGCAATATTCACAAGCCAGTTTGTGGGCCTCGTGCTAACCGCAAGATCTGTGCATATTGCAGGACACAGGGAAAGTATCACCATTACATATTTGATCCTGATTTGTATATACTTAATCTTGTTATTTGAACACACTGAGTACGTGAACTTGTATTTCCCCTTTAAGAAACTTGGTTTAGTTGGCATCTCCTTTTAGTCTTCAGTCTGAAGTTGCTGATCTGAAGAGAGGTATGCCTGTTCCCATGTCAAAGTATATTTATAAGTGATAAACCCTCACAGATATGGTATAATGATGACATAACGGTGTATATACTAAAATATTGAGAACATGCAACATGTGATACATACGATGTGATATTTAATGCATTTATCTTGTTTTGTATTATGCCATGAGGTTCCTAGCATACGTTTTTCCTCTGCTAACAGGCTAATATCCAGTGTTTTTGATGACTGCATGTTACAGACTGTCTCGTTGTATGTTAATGTGTACAGTGTACGGAGCCCCACTTCGCTGGAACAAAGCATCAGAACTTCAGTGCGTGGCTATTTCTTGCTCAGCAAACAGACTCACACAGAACACAACGCAGGACTCGTTACAATGGTGCCGTGATCCGGATAAAATGATTTACTTTTTGGCTCTGGTCACTCTGATGGGCCACTTGGACGGTTGTTCAAGGATATACAGAAAGCCTTTCCAGTCTGACTCTCATTATTTCTTTCGAAGTGTTTTATTGATGTCTGTGTAAAGCTTTTATGTCTAAATATAAGCATCACTTGTACTCAACAGTTTCATTATTTTGAGTGTTGATTTTCAACATGTGTGAATAAATTATTTTTGCTTGTATCTGTTGCATCTTACTTTCCATTCCATGTGAAAAACTTATATTAGGTAAATGTGAATGTTAATAACTCATTAATAAATGGTGATGCGTTTCACACTTTACAATAAGGCTCCCTTTTGCCAGTTATAAATGTTAGTATATTAGAATATTTATTTTTTTGGGGGGAGGGGGTGGGGACCATGCAAGGTTCAGCCCCCCCCCCACCCCCCTGCCAGGCCCCCCGCGGTGCGGGGGCTGCAGGGGTAATCTCTACAGGTCTGGTAGTAACAGATACAAGAATGGTAGGGAGTGTGCAATGGGCTAGTATAGCCAGTTAAGGGATAGACAGTGGGTTGCCAAGATGGGGATCTTGCCATATAGTGAGCCTGCATCGCTGTATGAAAACTGTGTTATAACTCATTTATAATGGCTTATTAATTACCTATAAAGTGTTTATAACCTAATTTATAACCTAATTATAAACCATTTATAAACCTTTATAAGGGGAGCCTTATTGTAAAGTGGTACCGCACTTACATATATGCACTTACTTATATGCACTTTCTTGTATGCGCTTTCTCGTATGCACTTTCAAAACTGATGGTTGTGGGGGAGAGAGAGCCACAATGACATTCCAGGGCCTTTGACAGATGGGCCATAGTGGGGATGGGCAATCACAGGGCAGTTTACACCTATCTCATCAATATTCATTGTGGTTTTGGAGAAGAAATTACTAATAATTAGTAATGAAATCACACACACTTTCTGAATGCTAAACCCACCTATTTGAAGCTAACACCTATGTTTACAAGGTTCAGAGATAAAAAGTTTTTGTACAAAGTCTGAGCACCTCTGAGGTTTTTGTAAGGGTATGTTTAGATTTCATTTAAATAAAATAAAAAATAAATTTACTACATTCCCTTTACTCTCATGATGTTATTGCTGAGGTCTTCTAGAATATAATCATACATGCCACTTTTGCCTCATTGTTTTTAGTTGGGTGAAATATACAAAAATATCAAGGCATGGCAGACTACCTAAAAGAGTCAAAAACCGGCCTTAGAGTCCAGAGTGTTACAGTCCAAACGTGAACCCCAGAGTCTCGACAGGCCGCAGTGTCTGCCTGCTTCCTCAATTTTTTTTAGAATCAAGAAAAATCCCGTGCGTAAGCCAAAACAAATTATCCTCTTCAAAATCAAAAGTAGCAATGCATTGCAACGTGACCAAAAATAGGAACAAAAAGAATATCGCACTTCTCACCGCTCCACGAGTTGAATTGTGGATTTCGAACAGTCCAGAAGAAGCTCGCGATTTAATAAAACAACAACAACTTGTGTGTATAAATGTAGGCTTTTGGCTGCCTAGGTTACAATCAGATTTAATTATTTAGCTTGCCGCCACTTCTCCATACAACACCACCACCACGAGAAAAGAAAACCTCCCCTTTTCTGCGTTCACCTGTCCCTCCTATAACAATAAAGCAACCGCAACCCCAATGTGCAGGCTTAGGTGATCGCTAATTTTGTCCCATCAGTATATCATTCAGTGGGATATGGTACACAGATCATATGGCTAGACTATTATCTCCAGCATTCATATGGAAGGTACCTGAGAGCCTATAACTGACCTTTCTCAGCACCTATGACACCTCACTCAATATTTATGTGATTTTTAAGCAACAGTCTTAGATTTAAGTGTTTTTATGTGCTATGTGCTCAAGTTCTCGAGGAAATTGCTCAGTTGCTTGTCCCGATGTAGGAGTTCAGTGAGTTCACAGAGTAAAAGATACTGTAGGACTAGGCTTTTGATTAATCCCTGCAATTAGTGTTTATGTCACTGAATTTATTTTAGGCTATACCTGAGCCTGTAGTATTTAGATAAGTTAACTCTGGTATGTTATTACTGCACAGAGAAACTTTCTGTTAAAATGTAGTAGAGAAAACGGTAAAAGCTGCAAAATACAAAGTTACCAAAAAGTAGCACTTTAGTACTGTAAATAAGCAGTTACTCAAGTACTATGCACTACTATATGCATTAGGCGGAGGGGGACTATGGTATTGAATGATGAACTTAATCAATGAACACCATCCGCACATATTACCCCCTCCCCATCCAGGTGGGTTAGAGTGGTGAGCAGAAGGTTGGAGATGGCATTGTCTCTGCTTCTGTTTGCTTTATATGCACACTGGAGGGGGTCAAATGAGCTTGGCAGGGAGATGCAGATATAATTTTTCACCAGCCTTTCAAAGCACTTCATTACTGCTGATGTAAGAGCCACTTTGGACGGTAATCGCTCAAACATGATGGTTTACTTTTCTTGGGCACCGGGATAATTATGGACTGCTTAAAGCAAGATGGGACGACAGCTTGGGCCAGGGATGTATTGAAGATCTTGGTATACACTGGAGCTAGCTGGTCAGCACAGGAATTAAGGACCCTCTCAGGGATCTGGTCAGGCCCAGCAGCCTTTTTCCCATTTACCCCTTTGAACACCCTCCTCACATCACTCTCACTGACTATGAAAGGGGGTTCGGTGTTAGGGGCAATCATGTCGGACATAACTGCCATTGAGTTTTTGTTTTCACCCCTTATCTCAAAACGAGCATAGAAAGTGTTAAGTTCATCAGCAAGGGAGGGGTCAGAGCTACACACCGAGCCGGGCTTGTTCTGAAAGACAGTCATAATCCGCAGGCCCGTCCAAACACTAGTGGGGTCACCTGCATTGAAGTCGGCTTCCACTCTGTCCTTATATCGGCGCTTTGGAGCTTTCAAGGTCTTCCTCAGGCCATAAGCAGCCACTTTTTTTGTCTGTCACGTCCTCCCGTAGTAATCCCAGCATTGTAGGCGGCGGTGCGCGCTGGACAGATGATCCAACAGTGCCAGAAAAAATGTATTACTGAAAAATTCATGATGCAAAATACAAATTCATGCTCTGAAGATGACATTTTTATTTAGGTAACATATATAAACATCACACTACATCAGAAGTCATCTATGTTGTATTTTGGTCAATTGTATACATGGCTGCAGAAAGAGGAAACTGGACACCACGTAACAAACATGTGACCACTGTGGTTTTGTATGTGGTGCTGAGATCACATGGAATACAAAGCCTGACATGACTAAGACAAGGATATACATATATGTGTACAGATACACAATCAGTGAATGTCACCTCAGACTCTTAAGCTGAAAAGAACGTCTCGGTTACTTACGTAACCTCGGTTCCTTAAGCAGGAACCAGATATAACAGTATGGTACATGACGTCAGTCATGGCTACAAATCGAAGCATTTATCTATTCACGCCTGAAAGGCCGCGAGATCTGTCAGCGCGCGCTCCTGGCCCCGCCTGCCAGGAGTACTATAATATCATTACGCGCCCTCAGATCTGCCTTGGAAAGAAACTGAGCAAGACAATCAATCCAAGGTAACACTGTACACGCCAACTTTGTTATATCTGGTTCCTGCTTAAGGAACCGAGGTTACGTAAGTAACCGAGATGTTCCTTATCGCAGTTCACTGCGATATAACAGTATGGGACCCTATACATTCCCGCGTGATAATACAGTGGCAGCCAATTACACACACCAGCTCTACTGAAGCCTTTGCCCTCATAGAGGTTCATACGGCCGCTGGCGGTGAACATATTAACAGGGCAACCTCTGTCATAGGCGGCAAGGATCGCGATCCTGCGCCTGTAGGAAACCACCCTGGAGTGTTTCTTGTGCAACAAACATGTAGACACCGATGAACACACTTATCATATACATCGTTCTCAGGTCAGGGGATTCAGAGATCGCTTGCCTGCAGAACACCATGAATTTAACAGGGCCACCTTTATCATAGGCGACAGAGATCCGTGATCCTGCGCCCGTAAGAAAACCCTGGGATGTTTCATGTGCAACATAACATGTAGACACTAATGAACACACTTATCATATATATCGTTCTCAGGCCAAGGGATTCAGAGATCGCTTGCCCGCAGAACGCTATGAAGAAAACTAGGTTCAGCCACATCTAACATATAGAATCTAATGAAAGTGTGGCGAGAACTCCAGCTTGCAGCTTTGCAAATATTTTCCACTGAGACGCCCTTTAGTAAGGCCCAGGAAGACGAGACCCCCCGCGTAGAGTGCGCATGCAACTTCTCCGGGGGATCTAAAGACAAGCTCTTATAAGACAACACGATAGCCTCTACTATCCAACGGGAGAGGCTCGGTTTTGATAGAGGTCTGCCTTTTGCGCGTGCACCGAAGCACACGAATAGCTGATCTGACTGTCTGAAAGCTCTAGTGCGCTCTGCGTAACAGCGGAGAGCGCGCACTGGACAGAGCTTATTCAAACGTTCCTCCTCTGCTGACGCAAAAGGAGGAGGCGAGAAAACTGCCAATTCAATCACCTGATTGCGGAATGGGGTTACCACCACTTTAGGTGTGTAAGCAGCATTAGGTCGCATAACCACTCTGTCACCAGCGATCGAGAACTGAAGGCACGATGGACTGACTGACAGGGCTTGCATGTCACCAACGCGTTTTGCTGACGTTAACGCCAGCAGCAGCGCGGTCTTTAAAGAGACAAACTTTATAGCACGTAACACCACCAGCAGATCCCAAGAGGGTATGAGGTGTCTCTCTGGCACCCTGAGCCGTCTCACCCCCGCCATAAAGCGTGACGCTAGCGGGTGACTGCCAGGAGAACTGCCATTAATGCCTGCGTGGCAGGCTGAAATGGCAGCCATGTACACTTTGAGAGTAGAAGCCACCTTCCCCTCATCAAACAACTGCTGTAGGAATTCTAGAATAACGCCCAGCGCGCAGTTAATGGGGTCGTGCTGACGCGCAGCACACCACCACTCAAAACTGCGCCACTTCAGCGTATACAGAGCCCGTGTTGATACAGCTCGGGCACTCTGTATTGTAGCCACCACCGCGTCCGACAAGCCTGACGCTATGAGCCTGCACCTTTCACCCTCCGGATGGGGGTGCCACACTGTCCTGTGCGCCTGCGTTAGGAGGTCTCTCCGTAGAGGCAGCTCCCAAGGCTGCTGCACTGACATATTGACCAGATCTGCCGCCCACGGCTGATTGGGCCAGTGGGGGGCTATCAATATCAATTCCCTGCCCTCGTCCGCAATCCTGCACAGCACCTGCTGGAGGAGCGGGATCGGGGGAAAAGCATATAGGGGTAGAGCTGGCCACTGGTGGCCCAGCGCGTCTATGCCTAGTGGGGGATCGTCGCCCCCTAGCGAGAACCAGAGCGGGCAGCAGGTGTTCTGCCTGTTCGCGAACAGGTCCACCTGCGCCTTGAAAAAACGCACCCAGATCTGACCTATCACTTGTGGGTGAAGGCACCAGTCTGCTGCTCGAGGATCGCCCCTCGATAACAGGTCCGCACCGTAGTTGAGGTGACCTGGTATATGAACTGCCCTGAGGGACAGGACGTGCCTCGCTGCCTACAGGAGCAGGCGAGTCGCCCAATGGTGTAATGACGGGGAGCGCACTCCGCCCTGGCGATTTATATACGGCAAGGTCGCAGTGTTGTCCGTCCTCACCAGTACATGCTGACCACTCAGCCTGGGCAGAAAGTGTTGTAGAGCTAGGACTACTGTTCGCAGCTCTAACACATTTATGTGAGACGCGGCCTCTGTCACAGACCAGAGACCGTTCACGCCTCTCCCTTCGCAGACAGCTCCCCAGCCTTTGGTGGAAGCGTCTGTGGTCACCACCACGCGACGCGACACTATGCCCATAGTGCCCGACGCGGCGAGAAACCAGGGGGTTCTCCAGATCGCCAGGGCTTTCCTGCATCTGGAGGACACCACTACTCTGCGACGCCTGTCTGTGACTGCGTTGAGCTTCATAGACAGGTACCATATTTGGAATGGTCGCATACGCAACATCCCCAACGGGAGCGCTCTAGCGGCCGACGCCATCATCCCTAACAGGCGTTGGCAGCGCAGCGACGAGACTGACTGTCCCCGTCGGAACTGGCGCACGCATGTTTTGATGGCATTTATCCGTTCTTGAGACAGCCTGACCTCCATGGAGGTGGAGTCTAAGATCATACCCAGAAAATGCGTAACTTGCCTGGGGCAGAGAACGCTTTTTTCTCTGTTTATAACAAAGCCCAGTCGATACAGGTGCGCCACCACTAGATGGCCGTCCTGCACTGCTGCAGCCTTTTTTAACACACGTAGATCTAATATTGGCCGATAATTCCCGTCTCTATAGCCTTCTTTCTGAGCAGGGAGATTATCTCTTGCCGTAGGAAGTGAGACTGTTCTCGCTGCACCACAGACTGTATCACTCTGCTGAATGGCGGAGGGGAACGGGCGAATTGCAGCACGTAACCCCTTGTGATCGTCTTTAGCACCCATGGTGACACTGCGCATGCGCGCCAACTCTCCGCACAACCAGGGAGGTTGTGCTCTGAGTTGAATTTGTCGGGGACTAACCCGCTCATGGTCAATGAGTCTAAGCCTAGATCTACACCCACTCTGCCTAGGGAGGGAGACGAGCTCTGGGGCTGCCCCCTCATGTTTTTGAAAAAAATGTGGGGGTGCGATTGCACTGTGTGCATCGCGGGGGGAGTTGCACAAGCATGCCTGGGCACTGCGCCATCTGGGACAGGAGTTAGGACATATGATTGTTGTGCTTGTGAAAACCTGCTTACCGTGCTGGACATGATTTCCACATGTGAGCGACGGGCTGATTTCTGTGGAGGCGGTGTGGACTCCACCGCTCCCCCCTGTGTGACGAGTGGCTGACTGTCACGATCAGGAAGCCTGAGGTCTCCCTCTGCCTCGCCCGCGGCGAGCGGAGTGCTGCCGCGGAGCCTGGGCTGCGCCCTGGGCAGGGCGCGCAGCTGGTCGCTTGCTGCAGGCTGCGCTGGAGGGTGGAAGGGGTGTCTCTGCCAGCCTCGCCCGGTGGATACCTTTGCTGGAGGCGCTGGCGAGCGGAACCCGCTTCTCTTCTGGCCCGGTGCGGGTGTGGTGCGTCCTGAGGAGGACGTCTCACCCGTGCCACTAGAGCGAGGCATCCAAGCCTGGAATACCTCTCTGCTCTTCTGCTGTTCTTCGAAACTTGGCAGCCATTGTGACCACTGCCTCCCCGAAGGCGCCCTGGACAGAGACCGGGGCGTCGAGGAGTGGTGCTTTTTCTCTGTCTGACAGCTTAGCCAGTGATAGCCACAGAGACCTCTGGGTAGCCACCGCGGCACCCATCACCCTCCCCAGTGCCTGTGCCGTGCACCGAGTTAGTCTGAGCGACAGATCCGTCGCGCGACGGAGTTCTGCCACAGACGGGTGATCTTCCCCCAGCGACAAGGCAAGCTCAGTCAGGAGCTTTGCCTGGTAGCGCTGTAGCAATGCAGCCGTATTGGTCGTGCAGGCAGCCTGCCCTGCAGCCAAGTAGGACTTCTCTGCCAGCTGAGCCTGGTGTCTGCCCACCCGCGTGGGCAGGAGAGGCTTCTGGCCGAGACGCATCGTGGGGGATGCGGACGAGAGGTAGCCCGCTACTGCATCCTCCACCTGAGGAAAGGAGAGGTAGCCCCTCTCCTTAGCCATGTGGAGCTGCATGTAGGGCGCGAACCCCGGCACCGGGGCTCGGCCCGAGTAGGGTATCGCCCATGTCGCCTGCAGTTCCTCGTGCACCTCCTCGAAAAAGGGGATGCAGCTGGGAACTGACGCGGCGGAGCCAGCATAGAACTCCCCGTCCAGCAGCGAGGACCGCACACTGGGAGGGGGAGGGAGAGGGAGCCCGAGGCAGCTGGCTGCTCTCAGCGCAACCTCGTGGAGTTGCTGGCCCAGGAGCCGAGACGAGGTAGGAGGTGTCTCCACCCGCATCCTGACGTCATGGCTCGTCTGCATTGCTTCAGCGATTGAGCTGTGCCCATCGGAGAAGTCTAGCAGACTGATAAGGAACTGTGCTGCGACAGCTGAAGGAAGACCTTAATCATAGGCTCATAGGCTAGATAATGATCTTTAACTCCCAATGATGTCAGCCATTGAAAGGACTGATGGTTTGCAGATCACATATCAGGCTCCCATAATGTTTACATAACAGGCTACAGACCTAGAGAACAGCTATTGCTATATATAGTTATATAGTGCCATATAGTTATGGGGAAACTTCACACCACACGTCTTTTAAAAAGCCACATTTCCCTGAAAAAATCAAACATTTTCAGACAACATCATTTGAGAGCTGAAATTTGAAATTGAAATTATAGCAGTAACCACACTCTGGTCTAATTAACTATATTGTCTTGTTTTGTTTGATTTCTCTTGTTCAAGGGTGTCTAATGTCTAGTTGAGGCAAAATGAAAGATGAAAGGTGATAGTTGAAAGTGCATAGTAAGAAAAGATCAGTGAGGTTTCTAGTCGTCTTGTCGTCTAGTTGTCTCTGATTGACCTCTGTGGGAAAAACAGACAGTGAAATATTAGGTTTGTCAAAGAGGACTCTCACTAAAAGTCCTAACCCATTTAGCTTGTTTGTCGCCACCTAATACTTTTAAAGTGTTAAACATACCTATATGAAATAAAGAAAATGTTATAAACGTCTTTGATTTTGGTCTTACTTATTTGTAAAAGGCGCTATGTTCTCTACTACTTTCTTGGCCAGAGTACTTTCTTTGAAAGGAAGGAGTATGAATCTGGAAATTAAATTAATACTGTGTGCACATAAGATAATTTCCCAAATTCGTTGTTAACATTGTTAAACCGAGTGGGATTTCTGTCATCAACAAATTAATGTATTGTAATTGTATTGAATGTATTGAATGAATTAATTGAATATACTGTCAAATACTGACACTAATAACCTCAAGATATAACCTGGAGTGTTTCAAATCTTATGTGATCTGAGTCGTACAGTACGTGTCACCAACTCACCATCAGACTATAGGATAAGAGGCATAAGATGCAATGCCACACTGGTTGCCCTCATTCCGGGACATCTTGATATAGCCTTCTTCTCCCCAGGAAACGCCCCAGCTATACAAATACAATGAAAAATGTTTGTCACCACTACTGTTCAGACATTTATTTAATACACCACCATTAGATAGATAGACGGATCTTATTTGAGTTATGATGTGATGTCAGCTTACCTGTTCTTCACCAACCAGTAGTCTTGACTTACTTCAGTTCCATAGCCCACCACCAACACAGCATGGTTGACATCACTGCTACTGCAGTAAGGGTCATTGAAGACACCTTTTCAAAACAATTGCAAAAAAAACACAAAATGAACCAATGAGTCATTCTGTCTATCTGTCTATCCAACTAAATTTACATTTAGTCATTTAGCAGACGCTTTTGTCCAAAGCGACGTACAAGGGAGAGAACAGTCAAGCTACGAGCAATAGAGACCTAGTCTAACAATAAATACTACTATACATAAGAAATAGAAAAAAGAAATAGAAAAAAAAGAAGTGCAGAAATGTAACTGCAAGTTTAGTACTAGTCGAAGTGCCAGTTAGGAAGGGAGGTGCGTTCTGAAGAGTTGGGTCTTCAAAAGCTTCTTAAAGATAGAGAGGGACGCCCCTGCTCTGGTAGTGCTAGGCAGTTCGTTCCACCAACGTGGAACTACCATTCTTCTCTTGAACTCATACATACTTACATCCAATCAATCAATCAATCAATCAATCAGTCAATCGATCAATCAATGCAATCAACAGTGCCGTAGGTGTAAGAGACAACCCACCAGATTCATAGTTCTGGAAGTTTTCAGCATCGACGGCCACAGACACGGGTCCCATATTGGCCACGATCCACTGTAGTGCAGATTCATCACCACTGGGCGTCACATCAGAATATCCACTGCAGGTGGCACCAACACCAGAGGGATTGAAGCGGCAGGATCCATCCTGATAGATATTGAAATGAGGGCCATTAGAACATGCTTCTGTCACAACTTTTCCCATGGTCAACAATCACCAGGTCTACAATAAAATGAGACTGCATTTCTTGTGAGTTAATTTACATCATTGCTTTTAGCAGACACTCCATAGATGTGCTTCCTGTGAATCAAACTCATGACCTTCATGTTATTGGCACCTTATTCTAGAAGTTGAAGAACAGGAAATAATGCTCACAGTCATTTCTGATTTTTGCAGTGATCGTATGTTTCTTTCCTGTGGCTATACTGGCATTACAATATTAAACAGAGAAAGTATATTCAAAATGTGAGTATGGTCTTAATAATGTAAGGATGGTCATGGCACAGTGATGATTGTAGAGCAGTCAGCCAAGGTCAGGAGGGATGAAGGTTGCCTTGTTCCTCATGTGACCCCTTTTTCACCACTTACAGAGATGGGTTTATTCATCCTTAGTGCTGTCATTTCTTAATCCAATTCTGTCACATTTAAAAATTGCTTTAGGGTTTACCAGACCTGGAAATAGGCCAAAATAACACCACCATTAAAGTCCTTAGTATCGCCATTTGGCAAGCATTTGGCAACGCTTCCAGGCAGTTATTCTGGGTGTACAAGATCAGACTCCCAGCTGAATGAATGGGGAGAGACCCATAACTCCACACAGCACATTCAAAGAGAAGTATATAGCTATGCAGTTACAAATCCACCATTTTTCCCTCATTGGTTTGTCACTTTCTACTGTATAATATTTCTGCTACCTCATGATGCCTGCTGAAGAGATGATTTGAATAGCTTACTGTACCTCTGCCTCGTAGGGGTAATAGTCCTCTGTGTCTATCCCACCGTTATCAATGACATACTGAAATGTTGAATCCATCGAACCTCCATTGCAGCCTTGGTTTTCATAGGACCTAGTGCAGTCCACCAGCTGCTGTTCACTCAGAGAGGGGAGACGTCCATATTATATACAGGTGTGAGACTCCAGTGCACCTGTCTGAAATGCATGGTAATATGACAAGTTAGATTATTTCCACACAAATGCACATGCATGCACATACACACACACACACACACACACACACACACACACACACACACACACACACACACACACACACACACACACACACACACACACACACACACACACACACAAAATGATTCCTCTTTCAGTAACTAACCGTGCTGAAAGCCCAGCAGGATCCACACTGCCCCTGGTTTTTGACAGGTGTAACACAGTCATTATCCCTCCAGTTCACAGAGGCTGACAGCTTAGCAGCGCCCCCTTTAGGTTTACAGGATATTGTGCCTCGGTGGAGCATGGTTTTGGTCTCATTGGAGGGGATCATGCTTCTGAGGAGGACAGTCTGACTGTATTCCTCACTGTTCTGTAAAAGAAGAGGAATTGATTCTCATAAACTAAACATGTAAAACACTTGAAACACCTTGAAACACACCACAGTGAAGAGGACAACCATACTGAATACACAGAGCAGTTCAGCTAGACCCATTTACCATGTCAGAGAACTGGTTCATGCCCATGCGGTAGGTCTTGATGCCCTGATCAGCCAGGATGTTGTGGTCCAGGACCCTGAGGCGGGTGGAGATCCAGATGTTTTTACGATGGGCCTCCTCCTCAAGTGAGCTATAGGATTTCTCTGTAGCACGAAACATGAGAGAGAAACATCACTGCCAGGAAAGTACGTAAAAGTATATAAAAGTATTAATTAGAAAGAAATAAATGCTGGTGTATTTTGTTTAAAAAATGATTGCACTTATTTTTTGTAATATGAAGACTTCAATGACATATTGATTACAAGAATATATAATGACATTCTTTTGAGCCTCCTCACCAAACTTGAGTTTCCATGCGTGGAACTCCAGGTCCTCCAGAGAGAGGCTGGCACAGCTCACCACTGCCAGAGAGGCAGCTGCAATGATCAGCAACCTCATGCTGCCACGCACAAGAACAACATGCTGAATTACAGATAGTTTACATTCTCAAGCACAGTGGTAATATGTGTGTATTTCAGAGAGAGAGAGAGAGAAAGGGTTTGAATATTTCTTACCTGTTTGAGAGTTCCCTGTAAGATCCTATGGATGGTGATGAGAAGCAGTTTGACAAATAAGTGTTTAAACACTGACTCTTCTGCCCAGGGCCGGCTCTAGCCCTTTGGTTGCCCTAGGCGAGATTGAGTTTTGCGCCCCCCCCCCCCCCCCCCCCCCCCCCCCCCCCCCCCCCCCCCCCCCCCCCCCCCCCCCCCCCCCCCCCACACACACACAGAATACTTAACATCACTTAACTTTGCATAGCAGTTTTTTCACCCACTTATAATTATACTATGGACAACAAACACCAGAATAGTTTCAGAACATTTTCTTTTTTATTAGTTTAAATAATTTATTACACACTCAAAGTTAGGATTAAGTTAACTCCATAAACTGTGCAAAACACTCTTAAGCACCTGTAAGGACATTTAAGCAAATTATGACCCTCTATACCCTAACTATACCCTCTACAAACAAAAGTGCTTTTATGGATACTGTATGTACCTCTACAAAATATCTCAAATACCTCACTACAATTCTTCCAGTCATTTAGGCCACTCCTAATGAGGTGGTCATTTTTCTGTGAAAAGAGCTTGCAGCAGAAGCAATACAGAGTATTGTTTTTCCTTGAATATACAAGCCAGCTTCTCTTGATTTTCTCCCCATTTACTAATTTCCTGTAGAAGTTGTTGTGGTGGCAGCTTCTCCCATCATCTCTTTTTGGAAATGTAAAGTCTGGACTGGTCTGGTATGGTCCTCTGCAAACTAACTCTGTCCTTACCGGATCACAGAGGGCTGGCCAGTCAGCAGGATCTATAGGTTCTCCCTGGATAGCAGGAATTGTGGAGGGTGAGGTGTCTGCAGGCGGCAGTGTAGTTTCACTGGTGCCCAGAGTGCTTGATGTGGTCCTGGATGTCCCTTCACCTTCACCTGTATTCAAGCATATTGTATAGCCAGACAAGCGGTGTTTAATATAATAAGTGAAATGATCATGAATGTGGTTGAACTTCTTTAAGAAAACAAGCTATTGTATTTAATACATGCTAACATGTTTCTATTGTACTTTAAAGTATGGATGTGGCTTGAATAAATACTATTAAATAGACTCACCTGATGCAGGCTGTGTGTTCCTGGCCTGTGTGTTACTGGCCCCTTCAGTACTACTGGATGTCCCTTCTCCTGCAGCTGTATTTAAACACAGAGTTCATCCATGCTGTTCGTTACACAGTTGCATTTGGTAATTTCTATCATCCTACCACATAGTTGCATTGTACAAATAAATGTTATCTGACCATGTAACTTGTAGTAGATATATTACAATTACTGCCACAAGGCTAAATAATACTAGGCTACTGTTTACAATTAGTAGTATTAATGTGATGTGATTATTAAAGTAATAATTGCTAATAATAATAACAATAACAAAAACAGCAACAGTAGTACTAGTTGTGTAGGCTACTTACAAAGTTCAGAGGGAGGCGAATCAGGCGTCCTTTCTACAGCGGCCTCTGCAAAAATTGCCTGAGTGCATCTGGCCAATTTAAAACAAAAATAAACAAAATTTTTTGTATATTCCTGGGGGGGAACTGTACAGAAGGGTGAACACCACCACTATCCCCAAAATGGTTACTGTGTGTGCACCTGCTAGTTGTGAATTCACTAAACAGAACTTATGCCATTTATAATTAATGTAGACAGCAACTGTACTTTTCATAACTAGCATACGTTATCCAGATATTGGTCTTTTGACATTTACATCCATGTAGGTTATCAGTGAAGTTACGTTTGCTAGTAATAGCCTACGTAGCAAATTAGCAAAGTAACAGTCGCTAGCTAGCTATAGCTAGCCTAAGTGACAGCAATAAAACGTCCAATATTAGGTGATGCACAATACTACATGTATTTCGTTTGACACCTTAATGGCTGAGATGAGAAGACTTACCTCTATACTTGGCTTTCTTTTCCTCTTCTTCCTTTCTTCGTTTTCGTCCCTGTGCTCCAGATGGTATTGACCGCTTCATTTTTGCGAATGTCACGTAGCTGACACGCTCACGGCTCACCCTGGCAGAGTGCAGGAGCCCTCACGTAACTAACGTAACGTAACTTAACGCAACCGCGACAAATGATCGACAATAACCATCAATTCAATCTAAAAATCAGGTTGACAAGTAAACGTGTGGCTGAAGGGGCGCCCTAGGATGATCATGATTAATAAACATGTTTTAATTTGCTTGTTATTCTAACTATGATTAATGGGAAGTAGGTCCAAGGGCGACACTAGGGCGCCCCCAACCCATTTGTCGCCCTAGGCAGTCGCCTAGTTCGCCTATAGCAATCGCCGGCCCTGCTTCTGCCCTTAGGTGAAGGATGCAGATGCTCTTTTAACCTCTTCGCTCTCCTTCATCAGCTTTGTCCATGTGACCTCAAGTTCCTGTCCTGGTTCTCAATTAGTTCCTGTTCTGGCTGTGATGACCACACTCCACAGGCACAGTTCACATCAGCATTTCTCATTACAAGATAAGTAAAGGTAAGGGTGAGGTGACCAGATCTCTGAATGGAAACTGGGGACATTTCCAGTTGGGCAGTCAATATTTTACTAAAATATCAAATGTTTTTATCTATGAAATAAAAAGGAGGACAGTTCCAGTTTCACATACTTTGACCACGGTAACTGTTGCACTGTAATAAACTATGATGAAGGCCAAGTCATATTCCACATCTACAGTTGGTAAACACACCCCTGGGCTAGCTCTAGTTCTGGAGAGACAGAGACCGCTGCTCTCAACATGGCTGAAAAAATGATGCACTAGCCTACATCCAATTAAGTCCTATGCCTATACAAATTGGCTACGTATCACCTGGTAGTACGATTTCTAAATCACGTTAGCCTGTCCCTGTTTTAATCCATGGGTTACCTCCTGTCTTGAAAAGATGGGCGATGTTGTGGATTCACTTGACTCTTGCTAGCTTCTAGTTGAGTTTTACATCTTCAGTGTTATGGTTAGTAACATGGAATCATATGTTCAGTGCATTGTATTATATATAACCTACTTTAGTGTAATAAGACATATATATCAAGTAGGCTAGTCAAATAAAAATAATCAAAAATCTATTGCAGACAAAATCAGTGAAAAGAAAAACATGCCAAGATCTTTGTGCTCTGCAGTTTTCTGACTAATATCTGATACTGAATGTGCAGCCTTCCTGCATGTAATGATTCATTTTGACAATTTTGACAAATGTTGGTGGACTGTGTCGCAATATTCAGCATAGATTGCCATCATGGACTTCTGATATATGATCAGAATGGCTAAGGAAGTGGAGATTTGAAAAAGGTACAAAAAGACTGTCAGCATTGGCGAGTGGTTTTTGTGGTAGGAATCACATGTTGGGAAAGTTCGCTTTCTACATGAACTAGTTCAGTTCATAGTTCATAATTCAAAATGTTGAACTAAGTCAACGTGCCGTTTACAGACACCAGAATGAACGCGTTCACAGTATCGTTCATCAGGCAGTAATACAGTACGTTCAGTTCACGTTCACCAAAATGATGAACGAGTTCATGAACTTAGGGGAAGCAGGATATGTCAATGCTCACAATTTTGAAAGGTTTTAATATTTCCCCTCAACAATTGTTTTTAATTTCTCGAACCTTCAGCTCAAATTCTGAATGAATCAAAAACCACACAGACAATCACAACTAATAGTAATCCCACATACAGCTCTATATAGAGTCCCTTACTGCTACACCATAAGAGGCGGCTTTCTTTCATAGTGTTAAATACCTACTGTATCCACATCCTGATTATGAACACTCTGAATGTGTGTCCTGTTCCTGTTCCTGTTCCTGTTCCTGTTCCTGTTTCTGTTTCTGTTTCTGTTCCTGTAACAAACATATTACACAAGCCTAGACTGGGATCTGGTAAGAGTATACGGTAGATGACGACAGGAAGACCAAACTTATATTTTGTGGTGGCACCGTTGGCTGTCCATGTGAGTTAAGAAATGAATCACATGGATTACATTCCATCATGTGTCGAGGGGGAACCAGAAATCTTTTTTGTTTGTTCTGTATGTTTCTGTATGTTGTACTTTCTGACATCATTAAACCTGTGGACTTGGAACAACTTTCTTCAGAGTCTTGATGTTAGGGAAGAGTTTAGGTGGCTCTCAGCGTATTAGGGTGAACATACCGAAGACGGCACAACTACTATTAATATTACTATTACTAATACAGACACACAGACAGAAAGACAGGCACATAAAAACACTAGATAGATAGAGATAGATAGATGGATAAATAGATTGGTTGTTAAAGCCTTTAATCAATCTCTCATTCTACCAATAAACCAATAATTTAACCAATCAATCAAACTCTTAATTCAAAGTTGGGAGAAACTATGTCACATTTGTTTGATGCAAAATTCTTGCTGGAATATAATTAAACTAATTGGGGTACTGAGTGTGTTCTCCAGAGAACTGATCTGTGCAATACAAGGTTTATTCAAGGCCCCGTCACACCATGACGTTCTGGTCAACGTTCTCTGAACTTTCTAAACGTTCAATTTCGAGCATTCTAGGGCGATGTGGACACATCTGGCGTGTTACTAACGAAATAATTGCGTAGGACTGACACATGACTAGCGTGGGACTGACGCATGAGGAGTGTGTAACACCGACCAAGTCACTGGTCCGCGACAAACGTGTGCTGACGTGTCACTCCAGCGCGACAAACGATAAGTCAACCTTAGAAGAGCGTGTTAAGAGTGTAATTTACGTGTGCATAATGACAGAAAAGCGTTTTGCTGGCGTGTGGGTTTTATGGTCAAACGGGTATAAAACGCTGGAAAATCATAGTGGATTCAGTTGATCTGAACAGTGAACATCATGCCGCCAAGACCACGAAAAGGTGTGAGGGGGGCTTCTGCTACTAGCGCTGCTGCAAGTAAGAAGATGATAAATGCTGCTGAAAGTAAGAAGAATACAAAGCCTCTTTCACTAGCAATGTCTTCGGACGAAGATTTACTGTTATTATTACTGTGATTTACGAAATAACGGGTGTTATTCCTGGGGTTTTATGTTATTAAAATAAATGATTTAAATTTGACACTGAATTTGTGTTTCTCAATGTTTATTATTAGAAAACATCAACACATCCACACACATTGTCCATGTCACAAGAGTCTTCATATCATATCCATCTGCCATGGAACAGCACCAGCTATAACAGTGCTCAGCTATGTTCAAGTTCAGTAGGCTACATCTACTTCATGCTGGCTCAAGCAAGCATATGCCCTCCACTCCGCTTTTCACTAGATTATGCAATGACCTTGCATGACATGATAGCATTGAATATGTAGATGTATAGTGCACAGAATAACGTTTGCAATGATGTAAGTTGCGTTTGTTGATCACGTATGGTTAATAACATATTCATTGTAGAAGGGACATGATAAAATCAAGATCTTCCCTTGGTGAAAAAACTTTCGCCGATATCTTCCTACGAGAGATGGGTTAGGTGCTCAAATTTCCCTGGATCAAAGAGGACGTTAGTAGGCATGTCCAAACTAAAAATCACGTCTCAGGATTGCTGCGCACATAAGTTATTTCGGGTGCATCAACTGTACTCAGTCTACCCTACCCAATGACTGACTATGATAGCCAAACGCGTGCAAAGTTAATACAACGTTCCACGAAAGTTCTCCAGCGTTTAAATGAAACGTTGAAGAACGCTGATCTCCATGAGAACTTTTGTGCATGTTCAAAACTTTTTTTTTGGACCAGCGTTCTCCTCCGATCACCGACGATTCCAGCGACCATGGACGATTACCAACGTTTCCTCTAACATCATTGAACGTTGACCAGAACGTCATGGTGTGACGGGGCCTTCACCACTTTAAAACACCTATTTAAATTTCAATTTGATGAAATGTATTTCGGTAACCCATAAACAGGGGTACAAACCTGTAGAACAGCATTTATTAATGCAGGGGGAATTTCACACGGCCATCCACAGTAAACCTCACACCATTATTCATGTGTTAAAGAAGCTACATTGAAAACATTTTAGAATAATCATCGTTTCCCGTAACTATCAGTTCCCCATATCAGGCCCGGGGTGGGTAATCGGGAGAATCGGGAGAGTTCCCGGTGGGCCGCTTCACTTCTGGGCCGGTCGAGAATTTTTTTTTTTCTGACACCGCAGCCTCTGCATGGGTTGTACCATGCGAGGGAGTTCTCCCCTCCCAAATAGAGTTGGTTGGGTCCATAGCCCGTCTTTTTCAAAAAGTTTTCTCAGACTACCGATAGCTGGGCCGGCCCTACCCCAACGATACGCGTCAGAGAGGATGGATGGGAGGAAGAGGGGCTGAAAAAGCCAGGTTGAAAAAAAGAAAGGCATTGGAGGAGGATGCTGCCAAATGTGCCAAGCTTACCGATTTATTTTCAAGAGGACAAACACAAGTGGCAACTGGTAAAGAGAGACATAGGCCTAATGATTAGCAACGTGACTATTAGGCTAACGTTGTAGTGTTGGTTAATATCGTTGTAGCGTTGTCAACCTATTCGCAAGCAAAATATTACCAGAGATGGAGCTTGAAAGCAGGACCTGTTCCTCCTGCAAAAACTGTGCCATTTGTGTCAATTTAATACTCTCACAGTACAACCTCCTCACAGATGGTTATCATGTCATTGGGTTAGCATATAAGTTTCTGTTGACTTTGTCCAGCACACAGGTTGCATGTGAGAGAAGCTTCTCAACCTTAAAATTTGTGAAGAATAGGCTACGAAGCTCATTGAGTCAGGACAACTTGGAGGCTTTCATGTTAATGTACACAGAGAAGGAAATCGTCATGTCTATAAGCAACGACACAGTTATAGATAAAGTGGCTGAAACCAGTGCACTGCTTAGGCGGTTACTGATGCTGTAGATGCTGTTGGTGCTATTCGCAATGTATACTGTACTGTGAGTTGAACTGTAAACATTAGTTCAATATGCCTCTTTGTTGAAGAGTGGGATACGTTTCAAATGCTTTATTTATTTATTTCTACTTTTGTTAATTTATCAACCTATCCTTGTGGAATAGTGGAATATTTTTTGTTAACTTCTCAGCTTAAGTGGATTATTATTTAACCTTTACATTATTTGTTGAACCATGGTATTAATAAAGAGAAAACTACAGGATAGTAAGGGCTGAACTGTTGCTTCATTTATCCAATATCCACTACCATGGAAAAAGTGGGCCGGTCTTGGGCCTGAAATTCCCGGGCTGAAAAGTGGCCCCACTCCGGCCCTGCCCCATATGTTCATGTCTAGTATAAGCCAGCTACAAATTTGACAGATAAAAGCTGATATTGAAAATGACAGTAATAATTGCTCTTCTGTAATGGTGACAAATATCCAGTGGATTATGTTGTCGTTGAACACAGTACATCATCTTCACGTGTCTCTGTTGGACCTCTGTGGAAAAAAAAACGAAAACCGAGACCTTGAACTTCCCTCTATACATGCACACTTTCTCAACTCAACTTCCTGTATTTCTTCTCATACACTCTCAGATTTATCCAAAGACATTCTCGTAACCAGATTCCAAAATAACCTTCCAGTGTATTCAGTGGGTTTCTCCTGTTTATCAACTAATGTCTTGTGATTTGAGAACATGACAACAACCTCCAAGATGCAAATCCTTATCTGCTCACCATCAGACCTCAGGGTAGAAGGCATAGGAAGCAATGCCACACTGGTTGTCCTGATTCCGGGACATCTTGATGTAGCCTTCCTCTCCCCAAGAAGCACTCCAGCTTTACAAACAAATTGAAGACAGCAAATATTATTGTCATTGTCAACAGGTTTATTACAGTAACACAGGAATATAGCACTCCATGTTGTATGGATGATTGAGATAGGCGGATTAGTGTGATTCCTGCTCACCTGTTTTTCACCAGCCAGTAGTCTAGGCCATCTTCAGTTCCATAGCCCATCACCAACATAGCATGATTCAGTCTAGTTCTGCTGCAGGACGGCTCATTATAGACACCTTTGCAAATCAGTCAATTAGTGAGATGGACAGTCAGTCAGCCAGTCTATCAACAATCAATCTCTTACTACCATTACTATTACAGACAGACAGGTAGATAGATACTATGCATAGATAGATATATACATAGATAGGTTGTAAAAGCCTTTACATCAGTCAGACCTTTACCATTTCAATATGACCTACATTGACAAAAATGTACCCCAGAACCCACCAGACTCATAGAACCGGAAGTCCTGCTCAGCATCAATGGCCACAGACACGGGTCCCTCATTGGCCACAGCCTCTTGAAGGGCAGATTCATTTCCTGGAGGTTTCACCTTGGTGTATCCTCTACAGGAGGCACAAACATCAGAGGGTTTGAAGCGACAATTGTCATCCTGAGAGGCATTTATATTTGTGTCATTAGCACATCGTCCTGTTTTAAGATTGGCCGCACTTGCATTGTCTATGAAAAATATTTTTCACATTACTTACTACGATAATACATTTACTTTTACAACTTTTACATTTTTACAATATTTTGTTTATCCAAACCTTCTCACACCACAGGCAAGGTACACTTCTCATTAGTATAGGACCCTGCTTTAGGGACATTTATGTAAATGAACAGTTCAAGAGATACGTGAGATTAGAGAGATGGGCATTATTCTGTATATGGGCTCTTCATCAGCATTTTTTTTACTTATTTATTTTTCTTACTCAAATAGATGGATACTACAGAGTGGGATGGACTGAAAATCCCAAGTGTCCAAGTTAAATGTATAGCACGTCTGCCTGATAAGGATATGAGTCCTCAGTGTCCACTCCTCCACTCTTGATGACGTACCAATAGGCCCGGTCTATGTAGCCTCCATTGCAGCCCATGTTTCCATAAGACCCAGAGCAGTCAACAAGCTGCTGTTCACTCAGAGAGGGGAGACGTCCATATTTGATACAGGTGTGAGACTGTGCACACCTGTCTGAAGAAGAACAGACAAGACAGACATTGAACTGTAAAGTCATCTATTGTTTAAATAATCAGGTACATTTCCTCTCTACACAAACACAGTTGCCGTGGCTCATTCAATAGAGCAAGGGCTAAAAACACCAAGTTCATGGGTTCAGTACCTAGGGAACATTCATACTGATGACAATGTATATCTGCACGGGATAAAATTGTCTGCTACATGAATAACTGTAAGCTCACACACATAAAAACTGTGACTCCTCTATGCCTGTAACTTACTGTACTGAATGCCCAGCAGGATCCACAGTGCTGGGTCTGGTCTTTGACGGGGGTCACACAGGCCTTTTTCCTCCAGTCCACGAGTCAGGAAGCTTAGCGCCCCCTTTCTGTCTAGAGGATTTTATACCTCGCTGGTCCAAAGTTTTGGTCTCGTTGGAAAGGAATGTGCTTTTGAGGAGGCCAGTGTAACGGTATTCCTCATTGTCCTGTAAAAAAAGAAGAAACTGATTGGAAAACACTCCAAAAGCTTAGAATATACAAAATGGAATGTAGTGTGGAGGTAGATAACATGGTAGGCACTATTAGCCATTTGTATTGCATTTTAATGTTATTCCACTATTGGTCAGTGATCCTACCATGTCAGAGAACTGGTTCATGCCCATCAAAGTCAAAGTCAAAGAGTTTATTGTCGCATTATAGTTGCATTACAAATTGCTTTAGTGCAGCGAAATTCTTAGGACTTGGCCAGCAACATCTACGCAGTAGACAGTAGACAGTAGACAGTAGATACAAAGTGACATAGTAACATATACCAAAAATAACATTTAACACTGTAACACTATAACACTATAACATATAACATATAACACTACAGTGGGGAAAATAAGTATTTGAACCCCTGCCGAAGTTTGGCCACTTGCAAAGAAATGTGTGATCTATAATTGTAATGGTAGGTGTATTTTAACAGTGAGAAATAGAATATCAACAAACAAATCCAGAAAACTGCATTTTATAACATTTATGACTTTATTTGTATTTGATGCAGAAAATAAGTATTTGAACCCCTAGCAAAACATGACTTAGTACTTGGTGGAATAACCCTTGTTGGCAAGCACAGACGTCAGACAGATGTAGTGAGAGGTTGAATATGGAGGTGAATACCTCCGCAAGCTGGTCGGCGCACCCCCTGAGGACTCGGCCAGGATCTCCATCGGGCCCGGATGACTTCCGAGGGTTCACCCTTTGGAGCTCTCGCCTCACATCAGCCACGGTCAGGGACAGAGTGCAGTCGTCCCGGCCCTCGGCCAGCCTTGCGTAAGGAAGGGGGTTCGTTGCCTCAAACCATCCGTAAAAAGTGTTGAGGTCATCAGGTAGAGAGGCAGCAGGCTGATCATCACTGCTATTTCTCCCTTTATAGCCAGTGATGTGTCGCAGGCCACCCCACATGCGTCAGGGGTTAGAGCTGAGGTAGGTGGACTCCAGCTTGTCCCTGTATTCTCTCTTTCCATCTCTGATGGCCGTCCGTAGGTCACATTTGGACTTCCCCAAAGCCTCCGGGTCACTAGAGTTAAAGGCAGAGGACCGTGCTCTGAGTTTAGCACGGACATTACCATTTACCCAGGGCTTTTGGTTTGGGAAAGTCCTAACACTGACCCTAGGGACGACATCATCGATGCATTTGGAGATGTATGAAGAGACAGAGTCTGTGTATTCATTGATGTCCCCATCAGCTGCAACACAGAACATCTGCCAATCTGTTGTATCAAAGCAGTCTTGTAGAGTGCTAATGGCTTCAGCACTCCAGCGTTGAACTGCCCGAAAAACCGTTTTTTCCTGTTTTAGCCTTTGTCTGTAGGTAGGGATTAGTATGATGGAGGTGTGATCCGACTTCCCGAAAGCGGGGCGGGGAAGGGGTTTGTAACTGTCCCGAATTTGCGAGTAGCAATGGTCAAGAATCTGATCACCCCGGGTAGGAAAGTTAATATGTTGGTGGTATTTCGGTAGAACTTTCCTCATATTAGTCCTATTGAAGTCTCCAACAACAATAGAAACTGCCTCAGGGTGAGCATCCTCAAGTCCATTAATAGCTCTGTATAGTTCCTCTAACGCGCACGTTTTGTCCGCCTGCGGTGGAATGTAGACTGCTGTGATAATAACGGAGCTGAATTCCCGTGGAAGGTAGAAGGGGCGAACTTTTATCGAGCAGTGTGCTGAAAGTGCATCAACATTTGAGCCCCAGCGAGAGTTAACCATCAAGCATACCCCTCCACCCCATGCGCTAGGTCTTGACGCCCTGATCAGCCAGGATGTTGTGGGCCAGGACCCTGAGGCAGGTGGAGAGCCAGGTGAGTTTGCGCTGGGCCTCCTCCTTAGGGGAACGGTAGGACTTACCTATGGGGTAAACACGAGGAGAGAAACATCACAGTCTTTCTTTGTATTTTTGTGTGTCTACAAGTAACGACAAGCAGTAATTATGAACTAATGCTGTGACTCAACTGATTACACCTAATTAATTGTCATGTCCATGTCGTACTATAGAGAATAGAAAAGTAACGAGAGTCCCCTTGCCAAACTTGAGTTTCCATGCGTGGAACTCCAGGTCCTCCAGAGAGAGGCTGGCACAGCTCACCGCTGCCAGAGAGGCAGCTGCATTTATGAACAACCTCATGCTGCCACAAAATAACACCTATAGCAATGAGACAGTTTAAACTTTCCTGTAATTTATCACAACATCATATGGGTCTGTGCATGGATGTGTGTGTATGTATGTCCTGTATGTGTGTGTAAGAGAGGGGAAATCTGAAGCCCTTTACCTTTTTGAGAGTGAAACGTTCTGTAGACAATGACGTGTGGTGAAATTGACAAAAGAGCAAACTTATTTCCTCCAAAGATAAGAGAAACTCTAAATCAGCTGCATTCACGTGACCACAACTTTCAGTTCTGGACGGAAGATCCAACAGTGCCAGAAAGGGCTGTTATTACCAAATACGTTGATATCTCCTCCTCCTTTTCTTATGTTTTTTGGTACGGATATATTAGGCAACATTGAATTGAATTGAATTTAATTGAATATTAGGCAACACTGTATGTCAGGTTTTTCTGTGTAATTGATACGTGATCAATGCAGCCCTTTTAAGTACATATCATTACAATTTATACTTGGTGTTTTGCTTAGGATAAGGTTTAGAGCTGGTGTTAGCAACATACAGTATATTCATATATATCATTCATTCATATGTTAAATTATTAGCAGCTTCCTGAAGTACTTTATATTAAGAGGGCTTAATGTGAAGCGGGTCCATGCTCTGATGTCAACATGAGCAAGAATTGTATTGCTGAAAACATCATGATAAAAAACACAAATTCATGTTCTGAAGATGACATTTTTATTTAGGTAACATATATAAACATCACACTACATCAGAAGTCATCTATGCTGTATTTCAGGCAATTGTATACATGGCTGCAGGTCGAGGAAACTGGACACCACGTAACAAACAACGTATCAACATCATAACCACCATGTGGACTTATTGGACCATGTGGATTATTTTTCAGACAAAATAATTTGAGAGCTCAAATTTGAAGTTATAAATGATACATTATAGCAGTAACCATACTCTGGTCTAATTAACTATCTTGTCTTGTTTTGTTTAGGTTTCTCTTGCCCATGGGTGTCTAATGTATAGTTGAGGCAAAATGAAAGATGAAAGGTTATGGTTGAATTGCTTTTCCTTTCTGCATAGTGAGAAAAGATCAGTGAGGTTTCTTGTCGTCTAGTTGTCTCTGATTGACCTCTGTGGGACAAACAGACAGTGAAATATTAGGTTTGTCACAGAGGACTCTCACTATGAGTCCTAACCCATTTAGTTTTTTCACCACCTAATACTTTTCAAGTGTTAACGTACTTATATGAAATACAAAACATTTACTAAACTCGTGACTTCTTCGATTTTGGTGGCCTCATACTTATTTACTCATGTAATAGGCGCTATGTCCTCTCCTATTTCCATGGCCAGAAAAGTTTAATTGAAAGGAAGGAGAATAAATCTGGAAATTAAATCAATACTGTGTGCACATCGGATCATTTCTCCAATTCACATTTCAAATAACATTGTTAAACCGAGTGGAATTTCTGTCATCAACAAATTAATGTATTGTAATTGTATTGAATGTATTGAATGAATGAGTCGCATATACTTTCAAATGTTGTTGTTGTTTGCCTTTTCACTCCATAGTGGAGCATAGGCCATCGATAGCGAGTTTCCACCGGATTTGGTATCCACTTGTTCTCGATGTTTCAGTAATCCAGTAAATCCACTGAGCGAGGGATTGGCCCAACCAGCAACTATTACTGTCAAATACTGACCCTAATAACCTCTAAATATAACCTGAAGTGTTTCAAATCTTATGTGATCCGAGTCATACAGTACGTGTCACCAACTCACCATCAGACTATAGGAAAAGAGGTATAAGATGCAATGCCACACTGGTTGCCCCGATTCCTGGACATCTTGATGTAGCCTTCCTCTCCCCAAGCAACACCCCAGCTATGCAAATACATTCAAAAAATGGCTGTCACCACTACTGTTCAGACGTTTATTTAATACACCACCATTAGATAGAAAGACAGATCTGATTTGAGTTACGATATGATGTCAGCCTACCTGTTCTTCACCAACCAGTAGTCTTGACCACCTTCAGTTCCATAGCCCACCACCAACACAGCATGGTTATGATCACTGCTACTGCAGTCAGGGTCAGAGAAGACACCTTTGCAAAACAATGAACACTAAATTAACCAATGATTTATTCTGTCTATCTATCCAACTAAATATCCCACCATTCTTCTTTTGGGCTCATATTGGTCCCCTTACATCCAGTCAATCAATCAGTCAACCGATCAATCAATGCAATCAACAGTACCGTAGGTGTAAGAGACAACCCACCAGATTCATAGTTCTGGAAGTTTTCAGCATCGACACTCGCAGACACAGGTCCCATATTGGCCACGATCCACTGGAGTACAGATTCATCACCACTGGGCGTCACATCAGCATATCCACTGCAGATGGCACCAACACCAGAGGGATTGAAGCGGCAGGATCTATCCTGATAAATATGGAAATGAGGGCCATGCTTCTGTCACAACTTTTCCCATGGTCAACAATCACCAGGTCTACAATAAAATGAGACTGCATTTCTTGTGAGTTAATTTACATCATTGCATTTAGCAGACACTTGTGTCCGTAGGTGTGCTTCCTGGGAATCAAACTTATGACCTTCATGTTATTGGCACTTTGCCCTAGATGTTGAAGTACAGGAATTAATCCTCACAGTCATTTCTGATTTTTGCAGTGATTGTATGTTTCTTTCCTGTGGCTATACTGACATTACAATATTCAGCACAGCATGAAATATGAATATGTAGGTCTCATGCCATGTAATAATGTTTGCACACATAAACCTATGGTTAGATGTAAATGCTGAACAAGCACTGTATTTAAATCAAAATACTTTTTTGAAAAAAGATAAGCCAAAGCCATTTTCCAGTTCCCTCCTAGAGTCTGTTCAGTACTGCACTTTGAGTCAATGTGTGTAAATGACCAGATGTGACCACAAGCATTGCTGCAATACAAACATGGCTGCTATAAAGAGAAAGTATATTTACAATGTGAGTATATTCTTAATCATGTAAGGATGGTCATGGCACAGTGATGATTTTGGAGAAGGCAGCCCAGTGATGGCTTCCTTCCTCCTCAGTACTGTCATTACTTCATCGCGTTCTGTCACATTAAAATTGCCTTAGATGCTGAAAAGTTTACAGTACCTTTGCCTCGTAGGGGTAATAGGCCTCTGTGTCTATCCCCCCGTTATCAATGACATACTGAAATGATGGATCTCTCCGACCTCCATTGCAGCCGTTGTTTCCATAGGACCCAGAGCAGTCCACCAGCTGCTGTTCACTCAGAGAGGGCAGGTACCCATAGTTTATGCAGGTGTGGGACTCCAGTGCACCTGTCTGAAATGCATGGTAATATGACAAATAAGATTATGTCCACACAAATGCACATTCGTGCACATACGTACATACACACACATACACATAAACACACACAAAATGATTCCTCTTTCAGTAACTAACCGTGCTGAAGGCCCAGCAGGATCCACAGTGCCCCTGGTTTTTGACAGGTGTAACACAACCATTATCCCTCCAGTTCACAGAGGCTGACAGCTTAGCAGTGCCCCCTTTAGGTTTGGAGGTTATTGTGCCTCGGTGGGGCATGGCTTTGGTCTCATTGGAGGGGATCATGTTTCTGAGGAGGACAGTCTGACTGTATTCCTCACTGTCCTGTAAAAGAAGAGGAATTGTTTCTCGTAAACTAAACATGTAAAATACTCCTAACACACCACAGTGAAGAGGACCACCACACTGAATACACCTAGCAATTCAGCAAGACCCTCATACCATGTCAGAGAACTGGTTCATGCCCATGCGGTAGGTCTTGATGCCCTGATCAACCAGGATGTTGTGGGTCAGGACCCTGCGGCGGGTGGAGAGCCAGATTTTTTTACGATGGGCCTCCTCCTCAAGTGAGCTATAGGATTTCTCTGTAGCACGAAACATGGAGAGAGAAACCTCACTGCTGTTATGTCAGGAAACGTTTAAGGCAGAAGGAAAGATATTCTGGTGTATTTTGTATAATAAATAAATGATTGCACTTATTTTTTGTAATATGAAGACTTCAATGACATATTGGTTACAAGAATATAATGTACGTATAATGAAATTTGTGTGAGCCTCCTCACCAAACTTGAGTTTCCATGCGTGGAACTCCAGGTCCTCCAGAGAGAGGCTGGCACAGCTCACCACTGCCAGAGAGGCAGCTGCAATGATCAACAACCTCATGCTGCCACACAACAACATGCTGATTTACAGATAGTTTACATTCTCAAGCAAAGCGGGTATATGTGTGTATATGAGAGAAAGAGAGAGAGTTTGAATATTTCTTACCTGTTTGAGAGTTCCCTTTAAGATCCTATGGATGGTGATGAGAAGCAGTTTGACAGGTAAGTGTTTAAACACTGACTCTTCTGCCCTTAGGTGAAGGATGCAGATGCTCTTTTAACCTCTCCACTCTCCTAAATCAGCTTTGACGTGACCTCAAGTTCCTGTTCTGGTTCTCAATTAGTTCCTGTTCTGGCTGTGATGACCACACTTCACAGGGACAGTTCACATCAGCATTTCTCATTACACGAAAAGTAAAGGTAACGGTGAAGGTGAGGGTAACGGTAAGGTGACCAGATCTCTAAAATGAAAACTGGGGACATTTCCAGTTGGCCATTCATGTTTTTATCTATGAAATAAAAAGGGGGACAGTTCCAGTTTCATTTATTTTGACCACGGTAACTGTTGTACTGAAATAAACTATGATGATGGACAAGTCATATTCCACATCTACAGTTGGTAAACACACCCCTGGGCTAGTTCTAGTTCTGGAGAGACAGAGACCGCTGCTCTCAACATGGCTGAAAAAATTATGCACTAGCCTACATCCAGTGTTGTGCACGTTCACACCTCTCATGAACTAGTTCAAAGTTCAGTTCATACAAGTAAACATGAATCGTTCACGTTCATAGTTCACCATTTAAATTCTGAACTAGTTCATAGTTCAGTTCATTTTCATTTTTTTTTTAAATTATTGCTAATTTTTCAGGAGGACATAATTTGCACAGAAAGGTGAGATTTTTACTGTCGGAAACTTTATCAGACAGTGTGTAAAAATCCCGCACATAATAATAAGGTGGATCGGATGTACTCGCTGAGTCTGCGTCTCTGTTTTCGCTTTCACTTGCCATTTTTATATTGAGACCGAGAGCTGTTGCCTTGGAATACGTTGCTTGTTTGGTACACATGTGTGTGCGATGATTCATGGGTAATGTAGGGCGAAGTCGAGTTAGTTGGTTTAGGTAGGCTATCGCAGAAATTATACGGGTAGGCCTACTGTTATAGAGGGGGTTCGGGAAATGTGTAATCACTGAGGGTCATCCGATTAGAATGGAAAAGAATGGAGACTTGGATAATCAGTTTGATTCTTCACTCTTTGTATTGCATTAACAACAATGAATAGGATAAATTGTAGGTGGGTTTATGTTTGTATGTGTGTGTGTGTGAGTGTGTGTGTGTGTGTGTGTGAGTGAAAGTAAAGTACAAACAGAAAATATACATTAATACACAGCCCTGTAGTACCATTTAAATAATGAATTATACAGGGAACTAAAGGTAATAATTTAACCTCTTCAGCAATGACATGCTACTGGCTTAATCTCAGATCAACAAGGGCATGTACACTAAATGAAAGACCGCTCAAAAGTTAGCATAGGTAAACCCTGTAACACTCGTATTTGTACATTAGCAGCTTATGCTAAGCGAGTTCACGAACAGTGCATCATGCTAGATCAATTAAGTGACAGTGCTCGTAACAATTATGAGAAAGCTAAACTATAACAAACACATAATGACAAGGTAGGCTACACAGTCAAACTCACGTATACATGGACGCACACAACTTCAACAAAGTGCAACGTTCAATTATGTGAAAATATGCCCGAAGTTAACTGCTACTCCATCTAAATATGCCGTGTAGCGATATCAAAACATTGCACCGTGAGAAGTGGAGTCCCATGACCAACGCAATTACCAAATATGGTCATTTACCCTAAACATGGTCTGTCTGGGCAATTTAACAAATTACTATGGCCTTTTTAACAGGTACTGAGCAACGACATGGTACAAGCATTCGATTTAGACAGCGTCTTTCCTCAGTAGAAGGAAAACATTCCGTAATGATTTAGCTAGACCTCAGTGGGGCTTGACCTCAGATAATATGAACGTGTTCACCGTTCAAATTCATTATTTGTCATGAAGTTGCGTTCAGTTCATCGTTCTCATAAAAATGAACGTATTCAATGAATTGAACGCGTTCATGCACAACACTGCCTACATCCAAGTAGATCGTATGCCTATAAAAGTCGGCTACCTATCACCTGGTAGTACGATTCCTAAATCAGTTAGCCTTCCCCTGTTTCTGATTTCTGGTAAATGATCAGAATGACTAAGGAAGTGGAGATTTGGAAAAGGTACAAAAAGGCTCTGTCAGCATTGGTGATTTGTGTGTTTGCGATAGGAATCACATGGCTTTCATGCAATCATCAGGCTTAAGGGAAGCAGAGTTAGCATGCATGTATTCACTCAGTGTTGCATGCGTGGACATTGGATTCTCCCATATTAACCTTCTATAGTATATGAGGAGTACAACATTTTTCTCTGATATGTCAACGCTCACAAGTCTGAAAAGTTTTGTCTGAAAAGTCCCTTTTCCACTTGTTGTTAAAGCTCCGCGAGATTTTGTCCTAGAGACATAAAAAGAACACCCACAGCAACCTTGAACCCTTTACTTTTAAAATATATATTTATATATATACTGTATATATATATATATATTTGAAACTAAAATATAAATAATCACTTTGTAAGGAACATATAACTAATCCCTTGCACATTTCAGTCTCCGAGTGAGGTTTCTGCTCCTACGACCGGCCTATTAGCAAATGACAACTATTCATATGATAAGGATATGGTAATTGTGTCAAGAAAACCTGTAGGTGGTAGAGGGCCACAAAGACATTCAAGGGCCATTACGTAATGGCCATTGTCTTGACCGAGGTGTCCCAGGTTGTTTACACCTAACTCATCAATATGCATTGAATAGGGACACTTTTTTAGAGAGGAACAGGTCATTCTGAAATTAGAAATATGTAGTAGTGAAACAACACACACTTTCTGAATGCTAAACTTGCATATATATGGCTAACACCTATGTTTACAAGATTCAGAGTTCAAAAGTCTCGGTCCGAAAACTTTACAATGTTTTTTTGTACCAATTCTGAGCACCTCTGAATGAAGGTTTTTGTATGGGTGTGTTTACACTTGATTTAAATAACAATTTATTTTACTACATTCCTTTTACTCTCATGTTATTATTGCTGAGGTCTTCTAGAATATAATCATATATGCCACTTGTGCATCAATACTTTTAGTTAGGGGAAATATACAAAAACATCAAGGCATGTGAGACTTCCTAAAAAAGTCAAACAGGCCTGGGCCTCTTAAGGGTTAATGTGTGTCCTGTTCCTGTTACTGTTCCTGTTTCTGTTCCTGTGACAAACATATTACAGAAGCCTAGACTGGGATCTGAGACTATAGATGACTACAGAAAGACCAAACTTATATTTTGTGGTGGCACGGTTAGCTGTCCATGTGAGTTGAGGAATGAATCACATGGGTTACATTCCATCATGTGAAGAGGGGGAACCAGAAATCTTTTTTGTTCGTTTGGTTTTGGTTTTAATTTGTTTATTTGTTATTCTCAGTTTTACAAAGTCAGCTAATGTCCAGAAATAGGCTATCGGCATCAGGGGTAAAAAAAACTTTCATATTTAATGCAGTCAAGTTATATATCTATAATTATTGGGCCTCATTCTCGAACGCAGTTAAGAAGAATTTAAGAGGAATTTAAGAGGAATTTAAGAGGAATTGGATTTAGGACAACATTCGGCATTCATGAAAGTTTTCTCATCTGGGATTTGCTCTGAACTTCAGAAGACTTTCCGAACTCGAAATAGCAGTCGTAACTCGGCCAGAGTTTTCTCAAATGCGATTCCTTAAAAAACCACAAGATGGCCCCGTTGGCCATCTTGTGGTTTTTTGAGGAATCGCATTTAAGAAAACTCTCCGTGTTAATGAATTTGTGAGAAATCGTTGGTGATTGCGTTCACATCAACTCTACAGATCCTCGGATTAAAGTATCATTAACAATTACGTTTCACATGTAGGCCTATAGTCATGATTCTACGAGGCACCGTGATGTCATAAAATAAATAAAAGGACTACACCGGAATGCTGCGCTCGTCTAGTGAGCGTCGTTTGGCACTGCCGTCTGTGCAAGTACGGCAATCCAGAATTTTCAAGTAGTTCCACGTTGGTGGAACGAACTGCCTAGCACTACCAGAGCAGGCGCGTCCCTCTCTACCTTTAAGAAGCTTTTGAAGACCCAACTCTTCAGAGAGCACCTCCCTTCCTAACTGGCACTTCCACTAGTGCTTAACTTGCACTTATAGCAGTTACATTCCTGCACTTCGTTTTTATTTCCTATTTCGTTTTTCTATTTCTTATGTAAAGTAGTATTTATTGTTACACTAGGTCTCTATTGCTCGTAGCTTGACTGTTCTATCCCTTGTACGTCGCTTTGGACAAAAGTGTCTGCTAAATGACTAAATGTAATGTACACGAAACCGCTTTGACATGACTCGTTTACGAGTTGCTTTCGTGTAGATTCGGTCGATTCCGACTGCACACGTCACTACGGTTGCGTGCCCTTATAAGGAGCTGGCAGGGCGTGTATGTATGCAAATTCAGGAGCACGAGAACGCGCTTTCAATTTAAGAAAACTCTTCCGGGGGAGCACAGCCCAGAAAACTTCTGCTGCGTAGGACCGCATTTTCAAGCGTGCATGAATTTGGCGGATGTCTTTTGCTTACGTTGTTTTTCCGAAGCCCGTAAGAAACATTTCAGAAGAAACTTCAGAAAATGTTCGAGAAGGGGGCCATTGATTCTTACTTATTTATTAACCATCACTCAATCTTAGCCATTCCAAACACAGTCTATACTGTGGTTGCAGACATATGTGGTTGCGGTCAAAAAAGTGTGGCCTTCTCAAATCATTATTATCTGAGATATGCAGATTATTGTGGTTCCTGCTCACCTGTTTTTCACCAGCCAGTAGTCTTGGCCATCTTCAGTTCCGTAGCCCATCACCAACATAGCATAATTCAGTCTAGTTCTGCTGCAGGACGGCTCATTATAGACACCTTTGCAAATCAGTCAATTAGTGAGATGGACCGTCAGTCAGTCTATCAACAATCAATCTCTTACTACTACTAATATTACTATTATTAATACAGACACACAGACAGGCAGACAGAGCAGAGAGACACTGCATAGATAGATAGATAGATAGAAAGGTTGTTAAAGCCTTTACATCAGTCAATCTATCATTCCACAAATAAACCAATAATTTAACCAATCAATCATACTCTCATTTCAAAATGTGATCAGATCTTTATCATATCAATATGACCTACAGTGACAAAAATGTACAACAACGTAGGCTGTGGTTGCGGTCAAACAAGGGTGGCCTTTTCAAAGCAGCATTATTATCTGTACAGATATTTGGATAGGGAGAAACTATGTCACATTTGTTTGATGTAAAATTTGTGCTGGAGTATAATGAAACTCATTGGGGTACTGAGTGTGTTCTCCAGATAACTGATCTGTTCAATACAAGCTTTATGTATCACTTTAAAACACCTTTTTGAATTTCAGTTTGTTGAAAAACCCATAAACAGGTGTACAAACCTGTAGAACAGCATTTATTAATGCATGGGGAAATTCACCTCATTGGGGGATGGGGAAACCTCTCACCATTATCCATGTGTTAAAGAAGCTACATTGAGAACATTTTAAAATAATCAAGGTCTCTCGTAACTATCAGTTCCTCATATGTTCATGAAAATTCAAAGTTGAAATTCTTCTTTTCAGTTCCCCATATGTTCATGTCTAGTATAAGCCAGCTACAAATTTGACAGATAAAAGCTGATATTGAAAATTACAGTAATAATTGCTCTTCTGTTATTGTAACACATATTCAGTGGACTATGTAATCGTTGAAGGCTGTACATCATCTTCACGTGTCTCTGTTGGACCTCTGTGGAAAAAAAACAGAAAGTGAAACCGAAACCTTGAACGTCCCCCTATACATGCACACTCAAACCTCCACTCAACTTCCTGTATTTCTTCTCATACACTCTCAGATTTATCCAAAGGCATTCTTCTAACCAGATTCCAAAATAATCTTTCAGTGTATTCAGTGGGCTTCTCCTGTTTATCAACTTTTGTCTTGTGATTTGAAAAAGTCCTCCAGAAATGCCCCCCAAGATGCAAGTCCTCACCAGCTCACCATCAGACCTCAGGGTAGAAGGCATAGGAAGCAATGCCACCAGGGTTGTGCACAGAAATTTTGAGGGGGCCATTGCTCTGACCTGAAAAAAGCCCCCCCCCCCCCCCCGAAAAAAAACCCACATGGACTGTATGGAGAACTGAGAGGAACAAGGTCTTTATTAATAGTAATAAATAAAATACTCAAATACAGCAATTCATTTGAGCATGGCATCATTCTGTGGAGAACATTCCAGCCAGGGTCATCATCATACCAGTGGGCTTGAAAAGAGTGCCCTTCTGCATTTTGTGGGAACTTCACAATAGGACGTCAAGGCCCGACTGAATGAGAACATTTGATAAAGGCCGGATTGTATTTAAGAATATTGCTGTGTATATGAGCTGGATCTGTTGGACTACTCAATCTCAGCAAAAAATTCTGTCTCACTCTTAATCTCAATATCCTCCCTTGTTGGCATCCTGTCTGTGTCGTCTCTCCTTTCCTGTTTTCCAAGTCGGTTCTGTTCTCGTCTGGCTCTGGCTCTTTGACTTTGTCTGCAGTTGATGTACTTGGCTCATCATCTGTCCAATTATATATTATTGTTATTACCATTATCATTACTATTATAAGGCCCACTAGAAGCAGTGTTATGTTATTTCTGTTCTGCTCAGGCAAGATCTTTGAAAGGATCTCTAAAAAAGCCTATACTTGTTTTAAGATTAAAATTATTTAGCATATGGCTCTTTATCCCTGTACTTTCTAGCATGGTCCTTTCATCTCATATTTGGTGATCAGCACTTAGGTCTACCGGTCCTATGTGTCTACTGGTCCACATTTTTCTCTGGTCTGGAGGCTTGTGATTGCTCCTCATCTTAAATGTAATGTAATTATAATAAATTGCCATTAGTATACTTAAAATATTAGTCTGAAAATATGAGCCTGTTTCACATTAATTCATTAGCCGACACATTGTCATCTTTATCATGATGCAATGTCTCTGCCTCACCTGCTGGTTTGCTTTTTTGTAACCAACTCTGCAAAGATGTGCTCCCCTTTGCTGCCTCCTTTAGCGGCTTCTCTCTCTCCTGAATCCTTCTCTTTTCCATGGGCATTCTAGCTTCTACCGCACTCTAGACTTACACCCAAAACAGTGATAGGATTTAGGCATTTAACCATTTTGAATGAAATAATTCATGTGATGCATTTCTTCCATCATTTATTCTTCTTGTTAAAATGAAATGTTAGAAACTAACCATCAGCAGACATGTAGCTTAGTTTTCCTACCAAAAAAATAGCATGTGATAACAGGCTGGTTGTCTGGCAGGCAAGCTAGCTGACTGATTCTCCACTCTCTGATTCTTTAGTTTAGGCTAACTGAGCCTTGCATTTCATATAACTTGATGATGATTGTTCGTTTGTTATTCATTTCTACAACTTAAAACTCACCTTTTCTTACTACGTCAAAGCAGTTGCGCATCGATTAAGTCACACAAGGCAACTGTGACCGTCTCTTGAGGCAAAAATGTAGGCCCTCAGGTGCCATAGGCTACTTTATGAAATATTTCGGGTGGTGATTTTTTAAATCTAGGCCTACATGAAATTCTGCAGCCGTTATACTATTTTAAAACTTTTTTTTTTTCCTTTCGGAGGGGCAGATTGAGTCGAGGAGGGCAGATGGGCAGTTTCCCGGGCAACCTAAGCCCCCTCCTGTGCATGTCCCTGAATGCCACACTGGTTGTTCTGATTCTGGGACATCTTGATGTAGCCTCCCTCTCCCAAAGAAGTAATTAGAACAAGAAATAATAATTAGAACAAAGTCAGGCCTTCAAAATAATGATTACAACAGTTATAGGTCACATTCACCATTGGAAACCTTATAACATAGTTAATTGAATTGGCGAGGGCAAAACCATGTTCCTCGCGAACCTCCCCAAACCATAAAGTTGTCCCGGGCAGGAAGCGTACTTCCTAAGATAGGAAAAGAAACAATCGCAGCAAGTACAAGTTTGTTTGGTGAACAAGTAAGGGTAGGTTTGCTGTCAAACATTATTATATTATATATATAAAGACAACAGAAGAACAGTGATTTAACGGAACAATATTTGTATTTGTATTTGGGTCCGCAATTAGAACGCGAGGACGCGCCTAGGAAACGCGCTATCACAGTGGGTGTGTGTAAGTTAGAGAGAAAAAATGTGAAACCCTTTACCTTTTTGAGAGTGAAATTTTCTGTAGACGAGGATGAGGTGTGGTTAGATTGACAAAAGAGCAAACTGACTTCTCTATAACCGGAGAAAAAAAGAAGCTCTAAATCAGCTGCATTCACGTGACCAAAACTTTCAGTTCTGGACGGAAGATCCAACAGTGCCAGAAAGGACTGAAATGACATGGGTGTGTGTAAGAGAGAAAAAATCTGAAGCCCTTTACCTTTTTGAGAGTGAAACGTTCTGTAGACAATGAGGTGTGGTTAGATTGACAAAAGAGCAGACTTACTTCCTCCTCTACCCGGAGAAAAGAGAAGCTCTAAATCATCTGCATTCACGTGACCACAACTTTCAGTGCTGGACGGAAGATCCAACAGTGCCAGAAAGGGCTGAAATGACCAAAATAAATGGATATCTCCTCCTCTTTTGCTTACGTTTTGGTACAGATATATTAGGCAACACTGTATGTCAGGTTTTTCTGTGTACTTGATACGTGATCAATGCAGCCCTTTTTTAGTACAAGTACAGATCATTACAATTCATACTTGGTGTTTTGCTTAGGATAAGGTTTATAGGTGCGGTTAGCAACATACAGTATATTCATATATATCATTTATTCATATGTTAAATTGTTAAATTGTCTTACTGAAATACTTTATATTAAGAGCACTTGTTGGAAAGCGGGTCCATGCTCTGATGTCAACATGAGCAAGAATTTATGGCTGAAAAAATCATGAGATACAAAATAAAATACAAATTCCTGTTCCGAAGATGACATTTTTATTTAGGTAACATATATAAACATCACACTGCACTACATCAGAAGTCATCTAGGCTGTATTTTGGTCAATTGCATAAATGGCTGCAGGAAGAGGAAACTGGACACCACGTAACAAACATGTGACCACTGTGGTAGATCACATGGAATACAAAGCCATACAATGACTTAGACAAGGATATACATATATGCGTACAGATACACAATCAGCGAATGTCACTTCAGACTCTTAAGCTGAAAAGAACTGTGCTAGGAGTCTAGGAGTGAAGGCTTTAACCATAGGCTTATAGGCTAGATACTGGTCTTTTACTCCCAATGTTGTCAGTCATTGAAATTACTGATGGTTTGCAGATCACATATCAGGCTCTCATAAGGTTTACATAACAGGCTACAGACCTAGAGAACAGCTATTGCTAAGTTATGGGGAAACTTCACCACAAGTCTTTAAAAAGCCACATTTCCCTGAAAACATCTAAAATGTTCAGACCACATAAGTTGAGAGCTGAAATTTTAAATTATAAATTATAAATTATAGCAGTTAACATACTCTGGTCTAATTAACTATCTTGTCTTGTTTTGTTTTGTTTTGGTTTCTCTTGTCCAAGGGTGTCTAATGTCTAGTTCAGGCAAAATGAAAGATGAAAGGGTATAGTTGAATGTTGTAGAAATGATAGCTTTTCCTCTCTGATTAACCTCTGTGGGATAAACAGACAGTGAAATATTAGGTTTGTTCCAGAGAATCTCACTACGAGTGTTAAATATACCTATATGAAATAAGGAAAAAATTCTTTACTCATGTTACATGTCCTCTCCTACTTCCTTGGCCAGGGTACTTTAATTGAAAGTAAGGAGTATAAATCTGAATATTAAATCAATACTGTGTGCACATAAGATCATTTCTCAAAACGTTGTAAAACCGAGTTGGATTTCTGTCATCAACAAATGAATGTACTGTAATTGTATTGAATATATTGAATGAATGAATTGAGTGTACTGTCAAATACTGACACTAATAACCTCTAGATATAATATGAGTCATACAGTACTTGTCACCAGCTCACCATCAGACTGTAGGATAAGAGGCATGAGACGCACACTGCCACACTGATTGCCCTGATTCCGGGACATCTTGATGTAGCCTTCCTCTCCCCAAAAAACGCCCAAGCTATACAAATACATTAAAAATAAGTCTCTCACCACTACTGTTCAGGCGTTTATTCAATACAACACCATTAGATAGATAGACAGATCTTATTTGAGTTACGATGCGATGTCAGCTTACCTGCTCTTCACCAACCAGTAGTCTCGACCACCTTCAGTTCCATAGCCCACCACCAAGAAAGCAGCATGGTATTTACTGCTACTGCAGTCAGGGTCAGAGAAGACACCTTTGGAAAAAATGAAACACTAAATTAACCAATGAGTCATTCTGTCTGTCTATCCAACTAAATATCCTACCATTCTTCTCTTACATCCAATCAATCTATTAATCAATCAGTCAATCGATGAATCAATGCCTGTGTGGAGGTTTGCAATTAACAGTACCGTAGGTGTAGGAGACAACCCACCAGATTCATAGAACAGGAACAGGGATCCAACATCGATGGTCACAGACACGGGTCCCATATTGGCCACGAACCACTGGAGTGCAGATTCATCACCACTGGGCGTCACATCAGAATATCCACTGCAGGTGGCACCAACACCAGAGGGATTGAAGCGACAGGATCCATCCTGGTAGATGAGGGCCATTAGAACATGCTCCTGTCGCAACTTTTCCCATGATCAACCATCACCAGGTCTACAATGAAATAAGAAACTGCATTTCTTGTGAGTTAATTTACATCATTGCATTTAGCAGACACTTGTGTCTGTAGATGTGCTTCCTGGGAATCAAACTCATGACCACCATTTTTAGCAATACGGATTCCCCCATTCATTTTTCCCTTTGTGGTTTGTCTCTTTTTATAATATTTCTGAAGAGGTTGATTTGAATAGTTTTCAGTACCTTTCCCTCATAGGGGTAATAGGCCTCTGTGTCTATCCCCCTGTTATCAATGACATACTGAAATGATGGATCGATCCGACCTCCATCGCAGCCTTTGTTTCCATAGGACCCAGAGCAGTCCACCAGCTGCTGTTCACTCAGAGAGGGCAGGTGCCCATAGTTTATGCAGGTGTGGGACTCCAGTGCACCTGTCTGAAATGCAAGGTAATATGACACGTTAGATTATGTCCACACACATGCACATTCATGCACATACATACACAAACACATACACACACAGAGATTCCTCTTTCAGTAACTAACCATGCTGAAGGCCCAGCTGGATGAACACCACAGCCCCATGTCTTTGACAGGTGTAACACAGTCATTATCCCTCCAGTTCAAAGAGTCAGGCAGCTTAGCAGCGCCCCCTTTAGGTTTGGAGGATATTGTGCCTCGGTGGGGAATGGCTTAGGTCTCATTGGAGGGGATCATGCTTCTTCTTCTGAGGATAGTCTGACTGTATTCCTTACTGTGCTGTAAAAGAAAAGGAATTGTTTCTCGTAAACTAAACATGTAAAACACTGAGAAACACACCACAGTGAAGAGGACAACCATACTGAACACACCTAGATATTCTGTCATGAGTTACTCTGTGACAACTAGACCCTCCTACCATGTCAGAGAACTGGTTCATGCCCATGCGATAGGTCTTGATGCCCTGATCAGCCAGGATGTTGTGGTCCAGGACCCTGAGGCGGGTGGAGATCCAGATGTTTTTACGATGGGCCTCCTCCTCAAGTGAGCTATAGGATTTCTCTGTAGCAAAAATAGGACAAATATGGAGGTTGACTTTTTATGAGGAAAAGTTTTAGGCAGAAGGAAAGATATTTTGGTGTATTTTGTTTAACAAATGATTGCACTTATCTTTTGTAATATGAAGACTTCAATGACATTTTGGTTACAAGAATATATAATGACATTCTTTTGAGTCTCCTCACCAAACTTGAGTTTCCATGCGTGGAACTCCAGGTCCTCCAGAGAGAGGCTGGCACAGCTCACCACTGCCAGAGAGGCAGCTGCAATGATCAACAACCTCATGCTGCCACACACAACAACAACATGCTGAATTACAGATAGTTTACATTCTTAAGCACAGTGGGTATATGTGTGTATTTCAGAGAGGGAGAGAGAGAGAGAGAGAGAGAGAGAGAGAGTTTAAATATTTCTTACCTGTTTGAGAGTTCCCTTGAAGATCCTATGGATGGTGATGAGAAGCAGTTTGACAGATAAGTGTTTAAACACTGACTCTTCTGCCCTTAGGTGAAGGATGCAGATGCTCTTTTAACCTCTCCGCTCTCCTTAATCAGCTTTGTCAAGTTCCTGTTCTGGTTCTCAATTAGTTCCTGATCTGGCTGTGATGACCACACTTCACAGGGACAGTTCACATCAGTATTTCTTAATACAAGATAAGTAAGGTTACGGGTAAGGTGACCAGATCTCTGAAATGAAAACAGGGGACAGTTCCAGTTAAAATATCCAAAGTTTTTATCTATAAAATAAATAGGGGGACAGTTCCAGTCTTATGTATTTTGACCATGGTAACTGTTGCACTGTAATAAACTACTATTAAGGCCAAGTCATATTCCTCATCTACAGTTGGTAAACACACCCCTGGGATAGCTCTAGTTCTGGAGAGACAAAGACCGCTGCTCTCAACATGGCTGAAAAAGTGACGCAGTGACAACAATGATGCACTAGCCTACATCCGAGTTAGTCATATGCCTATACGAATCGGCTACCTATCACCTGGTAGTACGATTCCTAAATCACATTAGCCTGCCCCTGTTTTAATCCATGGGTTACCTCCTGCGTTGAAAAGATGTTTGTGGTGATGTTGTGGATTCACTTGACACTTCTTGTCGAGTTTTACATCTTCAGTGTTATGGTTAGTAACATGGAATCATATGTCCAGTGCATTGTATTATATATTACCTACATTAGTGTAATAACACTAATATATCATGAAGGCTAGTCAAATACAAATAATTAAGAATCTATTGCAGACAAAATCACAGCATGGTAAGAAAAACATGCAAAGATCTTTGTGTTCAGTTCAAACTCTTAATTCAAAATTCGTGCTGGAATATAATGAAACTCATTGGGGTACTGAGTGTGTTCCCCAGAGAACTGATCTGTGCAATACAAGCTTTATTTATCACTTTAAAACACCTTTTTGAATTTCAGTTTGATGTAAATGTATTTCGGTAACCCATAAACAGGTGTGCAAACCTGTAGAACAGCATTTGTTGATGCATTGGGAAATTCACACGACCAGCCACAGTAAACCTCACACCATTATTAAACATTTTACAACAATCAAGGTTTCCCGTAAACATCAGTTCCTCATATGTTCATAAAAGTTCAAAGTTGAAATTCTTCTTTTCATGTCTAGTACTATCTAGATTCAAATTTAACAGATAAAAGCTGACATGTAAAATTACAGTAATACTTCCTCTTCTGTTATCGTCACAAATATTCAGTGGACTATGTAGTCGTTGAACACTGTACATCATCTTCACGAGTCTCTGTTGGACCCCTGTGGAAAAAAACTGAATGTGAAACCGAAACCTTGAACATCCCTCTATACATGCACACTCAAACCTCCACTCAACTTCCTATATTTCTACTAATACACTCTCAGATTTATCCAAAGACATTCTCATAACCAGGTTCCAGACAGACAGACAGACAGGTAGATAGATACTATGCACAGTCAATCTATCATTCCACCAATAAACCAATCATTTAACCAATCAATCAAACTCTTAATTCAAAAGGTGATCAGACCTTTACCATTTCAATATGACTTACAGTGACAAAAATGTACCCTAGAACCCACCAGACTCATAGAACCGGAAGTCCTGCTCAGCATCAATGGCCACAGACAAAGACGGGTCCCTCATTGGCCACAGCCTCTTGAAGGGCAGATTCATTTCCTGGAGTTTTCACCTTGGTGTATCCTCTACAGGAGGCGCCAACATCAGAGCGTTTGAAGCGACATTTGTCATCCCGAGAGGCATTTATATTTCTGTCAATAGCATATCGTCCTGTTTTATGATTGACAGCACGTGCCCTGTTTTTATCTAAGTCTCTTTGCAGTGAAAAGAATAACATTACTTTGTTACATTTCTATAATATATTGTTTATCCAAACCTACTCACACTACAGACAAGTTATACTTTTTATTAGTAAAGGATCCTGTTTTAGGGAAATGTATGTAAATGGACAGGTGGAGAGATATGTGACATTAGAGATTAGAGATTAGAGAGATGTGCATTATTCTGTGTATGGGCTCTTCATCAGCATTTATGTATTCTATTACTATTAGCAAATAGATGGATACTTCAGATTGGGATAGATTGAAAATTTCCTACGATCTCACCTTACCTACAGCTGGTCAAAAATGACACAGCCATCTACATTACATCTGTCCATTGAAGAGGATTGTCCGAGTACATTTATTGTCTAAATGTATAGCAGTATAAGGATATGAGTCCTCAGTGTCCACTCCTCCACTCTTGATGACGTACTGATAGGCCCAGCTGAAATTACTATCTCTTCCTCCTCTGCTTACGTTTTGGTACGAATATATTAGGCAACACTGTATGTCAGGTTTTTCCTGTGTACTTGGTATGTGATCAATGCAGCCCTTTTTTAAGTACAGATCATTACAATTTATACTTGGTGTTTTACTTAGGATAAGGTTTAGAGTTGGTGTTAGCAACATATAGTATATTCATACCATTCATTCACATGTTAAATTATTAGCAGCTTACTGAAGTACATTATAATAAGAGCACTTATTATTGGGTCCATGCTACATGAGCAAGAATTGTTTTGCTGAAAAAAATCATGATACAAAACAAAGATTCATGTTCTGAAGATTACTTTTTTATTTAGGTAACATATATAAACATCACACTACATCAGAAGTCATCTAGGCTGTATTTTGGTCAATTGTATATATGGCTGCAGGAAGAGGAAACTGGACACCACGTATCAAACATGTGACCACTGTGGTTTTGTATGTGGTGCTGAGATCACATGGAATACAAAGCCTGACATGACTAAGACAAGGATATACATATATGTGTACAGATACACAATCAGTGAACTTCACCTCACTCTTAAGCTGAAAAGAACTGTGCTGAGACAGCTGAAGGAAGACTTTAATCAGGCTCATAGGCTAGATAATGATCTTTAACTCCCAATGATGTCAGCCATTGAAAAGACTGATGGTTTGCAGATCACATATCAGGCTGCCATAATGTTTACATAACAGGCTACAGACCTAGAGAACAGTCATTGCTCATTTTTTGGGGAACTTCACACCACACGTCTTTAAAAAGACACATTTCCCTGAAAACATCGAACATTTTTAGAGGACATAATTTGTGAGCTGAAATTTGAAGTTATAAATTGTAGCAGTGACCATAATATGGTCTAATTAACTATCTTGTCTTGTTTTGTTTTGGTTTCTCTTGTCCAAGGGTGTCTAATGTCGAGTTGAGGCAAAATGAAAGATGAAACTGGGACAAACAGACAGAGAAATATTAGGTTTCTCACAGAGGACTCTCAATACGAGTCCTAACCCGTTTCGCTTTTTCGCCAACCTAATACTTTTCAGTTGTTAAACATACTTATATGAAATACAAAATATTTTCTAAAGTTGTGACTTCTTCGATTTTGGTGGCCTCTTACTTATTTACTTATGTAATAGGCGCTATGTCCTTTCCTACTTCCTTGGCCAGAGTACTTTCATTGTAAGGAAGGCGTATAAATCTGGAAATTAAATCAATACTGTGTGCACAAATTCGCATTTCAAATAACATTGTTAAACCGAATGGGATTTCTGTCATCAACTAATGAATGTACTGTAATTGTATTGAATGTATTGAATGTGTAGGAGCCAAATTAACCTTTATGTTGATTCTTATGTTATCTCTCTTTATTAGTATGTGCAAGTGTGAGAGTGTGTAAGAATGAATGAGTGACACTATGGCCGTAGGTGTTTTTACCCCATCTAGAGGACACCTGAACTTTACCTGAGAGGCTGAAGGTGGAGCCCAAGGGGGAAAGGCCTTAAAATCCAGCAGCCAGAGCATCTGGGCGTGGCTGAGGAAGGCAACAGTTTTTTGACCATGTGCCAGGACGTTTCCAAAGGAACCATGTGCTTTACGAAAGACTCTTTAGTTTAATTTTATTTCCAACAACTTGTTATCCACCATTCTACAATAAACGGTCAAAGGGACCAACTGGACTCACCTCTACTTGTCATCTTTCCTACACGCGTCAGAACTAAATCCATCTCAGCCACCCATGGTAGGCAATTAGAAATTGCTGCTACATTTAGTCAAAAAACTACCTTGGATGGATGTACTTTGAAGAAAGCAACATTGGATACTGGAACAAAGGGAGTGTGAATTCAAGGGCATGTGCCACTCTGGAGTGGAAGGTTGAATCCAAGTGAATCCGCAGCAATCGGTATGTTTACGAAAAAACTTTGAAAGGAATCTTGTTTATTGTTTTAAGAAGAATCATTTTTGTGGATTATTGAGTTATATTTTTGAAGAAAAAGGACTTTTAAGTTTGTCAAGTTGAGAAAAGAGGTTCAGTTTCCAATATGGCGGACCATGCGGTTACTTCTGTTGACTCTGAAAAGCAAAAATAAATGTTTGAGTTAGAAAATAAGAAGAAAGAAGCAAAACAAGTTAGAAAGAATAAATTGGCTGCTTTGACTCGCAAAATGAATCAGATGAGGGAACTCATGTCTGATCCAGCAAGCCTGGAGCAAGTAAAGGAGAACCTACAAAAATATACAGAGGTGTTGGAGGAGTTTGATGAATTGCACAAACAATATCAAGAGCTTCTGTCAAAGGATGAATGTGTTACAGACACAGGACAGTGGTATGAACCGAAGAGGATTCTTATTGAGGAGTTTAGGACAGGGGCTGATAAATGGATTAAATCTTGTCCTGTAGTTGCACCTCCAACAGAGAAGGAAGATGAAATTAGTCCCAAGGACAGCATCTCTTCAGTTAGTAGGGGATCTAAAAGTTCAAGATCAAGTTCATCTTCAGCTCGTCTGGTAGCACAGGCTGAAAGGGCAGCACTTTTAGCCAAGGCTGCTACTATGAAAGAAAGGCATGCTTTAGAAGAAAAAGAACAACTTTTATCCAAGGAAAGAGAAGAAATTAGAAGGCAAATGGAGACTTTGAATTTTGAGGCTGAATTGTCTGCTACAAATGCCAAGCTTGCAGTGTATGCTGGTGCTGAGGAGCAAGTGGCTTCTACCCCAGCTGATGGCATGAACGCGTACTTCGAGGAAAGGAACCTGGAACTCGCTAACATGAACACACTGCAACAAGTGGCTCTCACAACCAACATGCTTGAAGAAAGGATTGTTCGACCAAAGGATAGAGCGAAACACGTACCTTTGTTTCAAGCAAGCAGCAGACAAGGTGAACTGGGTGACCATATAGGACATTGGTTACTCCAGGAAACCCCAGAGGTCGTAGGTCCAGCTCAAAGGTCACAGTCTGCATTGAATCTGCAGGCAGATCGTGCAACTCGAGGTAATGCTGTTTTGAAACCTATTAAGGAGAAAGCCATTGATCACTCTGACAAAGTTGAGCTCAGTACAGAATACAGACCGCTGGTTGATGATCTTGTAATCTCCCAGGCAGGTCCTATGCTGCCTGAACAAGAGCAGGTCAGGTCGTTACAGGACAATGTAGCTCCCAGTAATCTAATTGCGATCTTGAATAGACAAAACGAAATCACGTCTATGCTTCTTAGACAGCAGCAATTATCTACATTGCCACCTAAAAGGGTTACTGTCTTTGATGGAGATATCTTAGAGTTTAGGTCATTTATGAACTCCTTTGAACATAACATCGAGAGTAAAACAGACAATGGACAAGACAGATTGTTTTACCTTGAACAATATACAAAGGGCCAAGCTAGGGATCTAGTAAAAAGCTGTCAGCATATGGATGGAGATCAGGGTTATCTCAGAGCCAAACTCTTATTGCATGAACATTTCGGCAATGAGTATAACATTTCCACCGCTTACATTGAGAAAGCTCTTAGTTGGCCTATCCTGAAGCCTGAAGACCCAAAGGCCTTGAATGAGTATGCTCTGTTTCTGAAAGGATGCTGTAATGCCATGACAAAGCTGGATTACATGGAGGAACTGAATGTTGCCTCTACCTTGAAAGCCTTAGTCATGAAATTACCCTTCAAGTTTAGGGATAAGTGGAGGACTAAAGCTCAGGAGAAACTGGATGGCAACAGCAAGATTACATTTGCAGATCTTGTACAGTTCATTGAGAAACAGGCAAAGATATGTTCCAACCCAGTATTTGGAGATATCCAAGAGTCAGTTGCAAGTAGGAGTAAAAGGCCCGAGGTAAGCAAGCCCATGTTTAGGCCCAAGGTTAGTTATGCAGCTAATGTGGCAGCAGTAACCACTACAGTGACTTCAAATATGGACAGTGATGTCAAATCCCCATGCCTCTGCTGTGATGGTGCTCACAGTCTAGAGCACTGCTCTGACTTCAAGAAGAAAACACACAGGGAAAAGTTGAATCTTTTACAGGAAAAGGCACTCTGTTTTGGATGCTTGCGTACAGGACACAGAAGCAAAGACTGCCATGCAGGGCGTCTGTCATGCAACATCTGCAACCGAATGCATCCCAGTGTGCTTCACATCAACTTCCAGGTCAAAGGTGAGACCATAAAGTCAGCAGAGCCACCAGAGAACATCAAAGAGGTGAAGTCCAATGTTTGTCGGCATAATGGGGCCGGGAACTCTAAATGTGCACTTTCAATCTTACCTGTTCAAGTGAAGTCTGTGAAAGGCAACAGGATCATTCAAACTTATGCTTTTCTCGATCCGGGCAGTTCAGCAACATTCTGCACGGAGAGGCTGGCGCAGAAATTGAGCCTGGAAGGGAAACCAACAACTGTTTTGCTAAAAACAATGTCACAAGAACGGCCTGTCAAGAGCACGTTGGTGTCAGGTCTAGAAGTGAGCGAACTCGAAGGCAACAACTTCCTTCCTTTACCTGAAGTCTTCACTCAAAGGTCTATGCCGGTGACAAAGGACGACATCCCAACACAGGCGGATTTAAGGAAAAGGCCTTATATCAGTGAAGTCCAATTACTCCAAATAGACTCTGGCATTGATTTACTCATTGGCATGAATGCAGCAAATTTGATGGAACCCTGGCAGGTGATCAACTCACAAGAAGATGGGCCCTATGCTGTAAGAACCCTACTAGGATGGGTAGTCAATGGTCCATTGGGAGGATGCAGTAAAGGTGTGGACAAGGCCACAGTGACTGCTAATAGGATCTCCCTGGTTAACCTGCAAGAACTTCTGGTGAGTCAATACAACACTGATTTCAATGAGAGAGTCTATGATGAAAAAAGTGAAATGTCAGTAGATGACAAGAAGTTCTTGAACATTGCCAATGCATCTGTTAAAGTGATAGAGGGTCACTACTGCATTAACTTACCTTTTAAAGCTGATAAGGTGACAATGCCTAACAACCGTGTGAGTGCAGAGAGCTTCATGAGAAATCAAAGATTGATCTGTGGACCAGAGTTCCTCTGGTCATCAGAAGAGGATTGGCCAAATGAACCAATAGACAGGAGTCAGCTTTGTACGGATGACCAAGAGGTCAGAAAATCTGTAACAGTTAATTCCATCATGCAGACATGTGAGGAAAGGCCCACAGACAAGTTACTCAATTACTTTTCAGATTGGCTGAAGTTGAGAGTAGCTGTTGCATGGATAATGAAGGTGAAGGATGCATTGAGGCACTTGGTGCAGAAAAGAAAGGACTCAAAGGACGACTGTAAGTATCAAAGGGCAACCAGAATAAACACAAGGTCTGTCAAGATTAGCATGAAAGAATCAATAACAGTTGAAGATCTAAAAGGAGCAGAAAATGCAATACTTACCTATGTGCAGAGACAAAGTTTCCCACAGGAAATCAGCATGCTGCAAGAGGGAGCATCCTGTGTGAGAAAAGGCAGCAGCATCTACAGACTGGATCCGATGCTGGATGGTGGCATTCTCAGAGGAGATCAGCAATGCCAGAGGAAAGGAAACACCCTGCCATTCTGGCCAAAGACCACCACGTGTCCACTCTGATCCTGCGCCACATCCATGCTCAAACTGGACATGGAGGAAGGAACCATATGCTATCCCAGGTACGAAAAACATACTGGATTGTAAATGAAAACACTGCTGCACGGAAGGTTCTCTCTCACTGTGTGACTTGCAGAAAGAACAGAGGAAAACCTGGTGAACAAAAGATGGCTGATCTGCCAGGTGAAAGACTTGTCACAGACTTGCCACCATTCACGAACGTTGGTCTTGACTACTTCGGCCCTTTTGAGGTGAGAAGGGGCAGGAGCATGCTGAAAAGGTATGGCGTCATCTTTACCTGCATGACCAGCCGAGCAGTACATCTGGAGGTGGCCTGTTCTTTAACCACAGACTCGTGCATCAATGCCATCAGACGTTTTTTGTGTCGAAGAGGCCCAGCACAACACATGAGATCCGATCATGGCACTAACCTTGTAGGTGCAGAGAGAGAGCTGAGAGAAGCACTTCAAGCCATGGAACACAGAAAGATCCAACAAACTCTAAGGAAGGAGGGAGTTCAGTGGAGCTTCAATCCCCCCACTGCCTCTCACCATGGTGGGTTCTGGGAACGCCTCATCCGAATGGTAAGGCATGTCCTATGTTCAGTATTGAAGCAGCAAACTTTAGATGATGAAGGCCTAACCACTGTTTTCTGTGAAGTTGAGGCAATTCTCAACAGCCGGCCTATAACAAAAGTATCTGATGACCCACAAGATTTAGAAGCCCTAACTCCAAATCACATACTTCTGTACAGAACTAACCCACTTCTGCCCCCTGGAGTCTTTTCAAGTTCTGACCTTTACCACAGAAGACGCTGGAGACAGGTCCAGTATATAGCCGAGCTATTCTGGAAGAGATGGCTGCTAGAATACCTCCCTCTCCTCCAGGAAAGACAAAAGTGGTCAAGAACCAGAAGAAACTTCGTCCCAGGCGACATTGTACTAATAGCAGATAACAACGCTCTTCGCAGCTCCTGGCTACTGGGAAGAGTCTTAGAGGCCAAGCCTGATGCCAGAGGCCATGTCCGTGTAGTGAAGCTGCAAACTAGGACGAGTGTACTGGAGAGGCCAGTGTCCAAAATCTGTTTACTGCTCGAGGGTGATGACTGTAAGGTAAAACCATGAACGCCGAAAGAGTTCAAGATAAGTGAATTTATTCACTTTGAGTTTATATTTTGAGATCATTATAAGATTGCCTAATGATTGAAAATACCTAAACTGCGAATAGAAATGGCTCCTTTGTAATGTAAATAATTGTCTTTGCCTCTACAAACACAATTAGGGGCCGGTATGTAGGAGCCAAATTAACCTTTATGTTGATTCTTATGTTATCTCTCTTTATTAGTATGTGCAAGTGTGAGTGTGTAAGAATGAATGAGTGACACTATGGCCGTAGGTGTTTTTACCCCATCTAGAGGACACCTGAACTTTACCTGAGAGGCTGAAGGTGGAGCCCAAGGGGGAAAGGCCTTAAAATCCAGCAGCCAGAGCATCTGGGCGTGGCTGAGGAAGGCAACAGTTTTTTGACCATGTGCCAGGACGTTTCCAAAGGAACCATGTGCTTTACGAAAGACTCTTTAGTTTAATTTATTTTATTTCCAACAACTTGTTATCCACCATTCTACAATAAACGGTCAAAGGGACCAACTGGACTCACCTCTACTTGTCATCTTTCCTACACGCGTCAGAACTAAATCCATCTCAGCCACCCGTGGTAGGCAATTAGAAATGGCCCAATGAATTGAATGTTCTGTCAATTACTGACACTAATAAACTCTAGCAGGGGCGTCACTCTACCTTTAAGAAGCTCTTGAAGACCCAACTCTTCAGAGAGCATCTCCCTTCCTAACTTGCACTTCTACTAGTACTTAACTTGCACTTACAGCAGTTACATTCCTGCACTTTTTTTTCTAATTCTTATGTAAAATAGTATTTATTGTTACATTAAGTCTCTATTGCTCGTAGCTTGACTGTTCTCTCCCTTGTACGTCGCTTTGGACAAAAGCGTTTGCTAAATGACTAAATGTAAAATGAAAATGTAGATATAATCTGGAGTGTTTCAAATTTTATGTCATCCGAGTCATACAGTATTTGTCACCAAATCACCATCAGACTGTAGGATAAGAGGCATGAGACGCAATGCCACACTGGTTGCCGTGATTCCGGGACATTTTGATGTAGCCTTCCTCTCCCCAAGAAACGCCGAAGCTATACAAATACATTCAAAAACAGCCTCTCACCACTACTGTTCAGACATTTATTTAATACACCACCATTAGATGGATAGACAGATCTTATTTGAGTTACGATGTGATGGCAACCTACCTGTTCTTCACCAACCAGTAGCCTTGACCATCTTCAGTTCCATAGCCCACCACCAACAAATCAGTTTTGTATTTACTGCTACTGCAGTCAGGGTCAGAGAAGACACCTTTGCAAAACATTAAACACAAAATTATCCAACTTAATATCCCACCATTCTTCTCTTGGGCTCATAGTGGTCCCCTTACATCCAGTCAATCAATTAATCAATCAGTCAATTGATCAATCAATGCCTGAGTGGAGGTCTGCAATTAACAGTACCGTAGGTGTAGGAGACAACCTACCAGATTCATAGAACAGGATTAGGTCTTCACCATCGATGGTCACAGACACGGGTCCCACATTGACCACATACCACTGTAGTCAGTGGCGGTGCGTCAATACAGGGCGCAGGGGCGCCGCCCCTCCTAACATCTCTTTTTAAAAAAAAAAAAAAGTAAAAAAACATTATATACCAAACAATTAAAATAGGAAATGTACTGTGTTAACGCGTTAAATGTGTGTGGGAGCCCGTAAACCCCTGTCAACAACCACTTAAATGTGACCAAATATAATATATTGCCATTCGTTATCACTGAGATAAGTCCCTCCTCCCTGGAGGGGCGCCGGCCAAATGGAAGTCAATGGGAGCTCTCATACTTTTCTCATACATTTGAGCAAGGACAGCTTCTCATTGGCGGAGGAAAGTTCGATCCTGGGGCGCAAAAAATTGCGCCCTGACCAATGACATCGTTTCTTATTTCAACGCGACTGGACTATTCGTCGAATCAGAGACCTTTATCATTCTCTCACATCCCATATACATCTCACGTATCTACGAGAGCAACATAGCTAGCAGAGAATTTGATTCTGTGAGTATGCCGACTGAAAACTTTCGAATCGACGATCAGATATCGATAAGAAGAGATTGAAAGACATGGGACCCGAACGTCCGGATTTAAAAAATGCAGCAGCAGAGCATCGACCGCGGGAGGACGTACACCCGTAGCTTGTCCTCAAGCCTGTATGCTAACCGGAGCTGGTTAGCTGGTTGTTCAGTGAGTGATGCGTTTTTTGGTTTCCCCTGCCTGTTGTTCCAAAGTCCTGGGACTGAAACAATCTGGACTGCAACGGGGATGAGGGATCTAAAGCACTTCAACGATAAATGTAAGAAGCACGAATCTTGCCGCAGCCATCTAACTAACAGCCTGAAGCTAAGCCTCTTTGGAAGACTGAGTATTGCAGAGCAGTTGGACGAAGGGTACCGAATTGGCATTCGAAAACATGTAGTATCATCCAGTGTTTCTGAATCTATTCTGCTCTAAACCTCTAGTATAATCCAGTATTTCTGAATCTATTCTGCTCTAAACTACTGGTATCATTCAGTCTTTCTCACTCTATTCTGCTCTAAACCTCTACACCCTGTGTTTAAAAAAAAAAAAAAATTTGATCTACTCTGTTTTAAACTTCTTGTACACAATGTTTCTGAATCTAGTCTATAGGGATGCACGATACCACTTTTTTACAAACCGATACGAGTACGAGTATTTTTATTTGTGTACTTGCCGATACCGAGTACCGATACTTTTTAGATTTGGTCTCCATGAAAGTGCAATTAATTTGGAGGCAGATTTTATTTTATCCTCTGCAGATTATGTCAAGCCTATAGTACAAAATTAACAGAAGGCTATCCCAAGCCAAAAATAGACAGAGCTTTCTGGTTTTAACACACAAAAAAAGCCTTCAAACAGACAATATCATCACATTAGACAAAATGCAAATATAACCAGATAAAGGCAATTCAATTTGCTGCATAGTTAACAACACAGTCTGCTTAACAAAAAGTGAACAGAACTATTACTGGATTAGCACAAGAGCACATTTCAGTTACAAAAGGATCAGAAGAATCTCCTGCTCAAGTACACAAACAATCACTTAACCTATGTGGCACTATAAGTCTTTCTCTCTACCTCTCTCTCTCTGTGTGTGCGTGCGCGTTTTTTTCTTTTGCAAGACGTCAGTTAAGATTGGTTGCTTCGGTCTTGCGCCACTAGCATCAGTGAACTCTGTGTACTTAGCACTATGTTGCGTCTTCAGATGTTTAATCAAATTGCTTGTGTTAAACAGAGTACTTTCCTTTCCGCCCCTCGACACCGTAGCAGTGCAGATCTTACACTGTGCCTTACTCCTGTCGTCGTCATTTATCTTAAAATGAGCCCAAATCGCCGTTAAGGCAGCACAACGGAATTGCTAATCGCTAACGAGATGCTAGCAGCTAAATTTAGCGAAACCTGTATACTGAAATACTTTGACACTATGACAAATTTTCCTAACACAGTCAAACATCAAGCAAATGCAACACAAGACGGCAAATAAGCTACTTACTAGTCTGGCAGAGAATGGTAGGACAGGTAGGACAATAAATCACATTTTGTGTCAGCATAGCCCGGCCAGTTTGATGCAGTGAAATACTGATGAGTGGTATCGGTGCTTGGTATCGGCAATTCAACAACGAGTACGAGTACGAGTATTTTAACGAAGTATCGGCACCGATACCGATACTGGTATCGGTATCGGTGCATCTCTACTAGTCTACTCTAAACCTCTACTACCCAATATTTAAACCTCTGGAACCCAACCCAATGTTTCTTAAACCATTCTGCTCTAAACCTCTCATGCCCAATTTTACAGTTTGTTGAGAGTTGTTAGTGGACAGTGTTGAGCACTGTGTTTTCATGAAATACGTAAATCTTTGTTTTTTAATATATTCTACCCAAAACCTCTCTTGTGTTTTTGTTTTCTCATTGTGGAGTGCTATTTAAACCGCACTGCCCAACTGTGCCCATAGTCTATGAATGTCTATGATTGCGCCCCCCCCAAAAAAATAAATCACCAGCCGCCACTGACTGTAGTGCAGATTCATCACCACTGGGCGTTACATCAAATCAAATCAAATCAAACTTTATTTGTACGGCGCATTTCATACAAGGAAGTAACACAATGCGCCTCACAGTAGGAAAGAAAAGGGGGGGGGGGGGGGGTTTACAAACACTTGTAAAAAAAACACACAGATTTTCAAGAGATAAATGAATTAAATAAAATAAACGTACTAACCGCACTGGCACCGTAAAGGACTACTCAGCACGGTCATCGTCAAACTAAGCTGCTGGGGGGGGGGGGGGGGGTTACAAACACTTGTAAAGAGACACAGATAAGTAAATAAATAAATAAATGTTACATTAATGTTAAATAAATACATTTTACAAGTTACAAAACACTTATAAAAAGACACAGATTTTGCCAGAGATAAATGAACAGGAAATTACGTACTAACCGCACTGGCACCATAAAGGACTGCTCAGCACAGTTATCGTCAAACTAAGTGACAGCTGCTGGGGGGGGGGGGGGGGTACAAATACTTGAAAAGAGACAGAAATAAGTAAATAAATAAATGTTCCATAAATGTTAAATACATTTTACAGTGAGTGATAAGCGAGATCAAAGAGGTATGTCTTAAGTGCATGTTTAAAGGTTTCAACCGTTTCGGCCATTCTTAGGTATTCTGGCAGAGTGTTCCAAAGGTTGGGGGCATAGAAACTAAAAGCTGCTTCCCCATGTCTCTTTGTCCTGGCTTTTGGAACTGTTAGAAGTTCAGTGCCGGAGGACCTCAGGGATCTACTGGGTGTGTACCTTGAGAGCATGTCTGTTATATATTCAGGTGCATGACTATGGAGTGATTTATAGACTAGTAGGAGAACCTTGAAATCTATTCTAAAACTAACAGGTAGCCAGTGCAGTGATTTTAATACTGGTGTGATGTGCGCTCTCCGTCTTGTTTTAGTGAGGACTCGCGCTGCTGCATTCTGTATTGTTTGTAGTTGACTAATGGCTTTTTTTGGTAGACCAGACAAAAGCGAGTTACAGTAGTCTAGCCTGCTCGTGATAAACGCGTGCATCAGTCTTTCGGTGTCAGCCTGAGCGAGAAACGGTTGCACCTTAGCAATGTTTCTTAAGTGATAAAAAGATGTTTTAATTATATTTTTGATATGGGTTTCAAAATTGAGATCTGAGTCAAGTATGACGCCTAGGTTTCTGGCTTGGTGCTTGGTGTTAAGTGCTAGTGTTTTTAAGTGTGCAGTTAGTTTCTCTCTCTCGTTTTTTTCACCAATGACTAATACCTCTGTTTTATCTTGGTTTAGCTGGAGAAAGTTTTGTGACATCCATACATTTATATCAGAAATGCAATTTACCAAACAATCAATAGAGCTGTAGTTGTTGGGTGTTACAGAAATATAGAGCTGGGTGTCATCTGCATAGCTATGATAGTCGATGTTGTGCCTCCTAATTACACTACCAAGGGGTAGCATGTATAGACTGAAAAGTAAGGGCCCTAAAATGGATCCTTGAGGGACCCCACAGGTCATACAAATGTTTTTTGAGCTGTGGTCTCCGAGGGCGACAAAGTATTCCCGGCCAGTTAGATAGGTTAGATAGGTTACATCAGAATATCCACTGCAGGTGGCACCAACACCAGAGGGATTGAAGCGGCAGGATCCATCCTGATAGATATTGAAATGAGGGCCATTAGAACATGCTTCTGTCGCAACGTTTCCCATGGTCAACAATCACCAGGTCTACAACAAAATGAAACTGCATTTCTTGCGAGTTCATTTACATAATTGCATTTAGCAGACACTTGTGTCCGTAGGTGTAACCCCATATAACCCCACACACTACGGTCAACGAGACTCTAAAAGTACAAAGCTATACAGTTACAGATCCACAATTTTTATCAATACGGATTCCCCCATTCATTTTTCCCTCTGTGGTTTGTCTCTTTCTAGAATATTTCAGCTACCTCTGAAGAGGCTGATTTGAATAGTTTACAGTACCTTCCCCTCATAGGGGTAATATGCCTCTGTGTCTATCCCCCCGTTATCAATGACATACTGAAATGATGGATCGATCAGACCTCCAACGCAGCCTGTGTTTCCATAGGACCAAGAGCAGTCCACCAGCTGCTGTTCACTCAGAGAGGGAAGGTACCCATATTGTATGCAGTTGTGGGACTCTAGTGCACCTGTCTGAAATGCAGGTAATATGGTTAGATTATGTCCACACAAATGCACATTCGTGCACATACATACTGATGGAGATATTTTGCAAACACTGTTAATTACTTGAGAATGTATGAATCATGTGCTTATGAAATGGCTTTTCTGTGTGTGTGTGTGTGTAACTTAGATTATTAGGTGCCACTTAGTCTGCAGATGTACAAGAGCATGTTTAGACCAGAAGTGATAAGAAGGGCCGAACTGTGCTTCTTCCAACCTTGTGCAAAACTTCCATCCTTGCCTCGGACGTCAGAAATCCACCACGTGGTTATCTTTGCTGAACGCTAAACTTCTGTCTATATAAACCTTGTGCGATGTGTTTATCATGGCTTCACTTTCAGCCTTGTGCTGGGAGTGAGCATGATTGCAATTGTTGTTTGTCTAATCAATATACTTATATGCAGCTCCGGAGTCCTGAGGTAACTAGGATGAATTGTCACCTATGACATACACACACACATACACACACACACACACACACACACACATACACACACACACTCACACACAAAAAGATTCCTCTTTCAGTTACTAACCATGCTGAAGGCCCAGTCGGAAAAACACAGCCCCTGATCTTTGACAGGTGTAACACAGCCATTATCCCTCCAGTCCACAGAGTCAGGCATCTTAGCAGCGCCCCCTTTAGGTTGGGAGGGTATTGTGCCTCGGTGGGGAATGGCTTTGGTCTCATTGGAGGGGATCATGCTTCTTCTTCTAAGGACAGTCTGACTGTATTCCTCACTTTCCTGTAAAAGAAGAAGAATTGTTTCCTGTAAACTACTGAATACTCTTAGCAATTCTGTCATGAGTTACTCTATGACTAGCTAGACCCTCCTACCATGTCAGAGAACTGGTTCATGCCCATGCGGTAGGTCTTGATGCCCTGATCAGCCAGGGTGTTGTGGTCCAGGACCCTGCGGCGGGTGGAGATCCAGATGTTTTTACGATGGGCCTCCTCCTCAAGTGAGCTATATGATTTCTCTGTAGAACGAAACATGGAGAGGGAAACATCACTGCCAGGAAAAGTATTAAGCAAAAGGAAAGATATGCTGAAATATTGATTACAAGAATATATAATGAAACTTTGTGAGCTTCTTCACCAAACTTGAGTTTCCATGCGTGGAACTCCAGGTCCTCCAGAGAGAGGCTGGCACAGCTCACCACTGCCAGAGAGGCAGCTGCAATGATCAACAACCTCATGCTGCCACACACAACAACAACATGCTGAATTACAGATTGTTTACATTCTCAAGCACAGCGGGTATATGTGTGTATTTCAGAGAGGGAGAAAGAGAGAGAGAGTTTGAATATTTCTTACCTGTTTGAGAGTTCCCTGTGAGATCCTATGGATGTGGATGTGGATGAGAAGCAGTTTCACAGATAATTGTTTAAGCACTGACTCTTCTGCCCTTAGGTGAAGGATGCAGATGCTCTTTTAACCTCTCTGCTCTCCTTAATCAGCTTTGTCCATGTGACCTCAAATTCCAGTTCTGGTTCTCAATTATTTCCTGTTCTGGCTGTGATGATCACACTTCACATGGACAGTTTACATCAGCATTTCTCATTACAAGATAAGTTAGGGTGAGGTCACCAGATCTCTGAAATGAAAACAGGGGACATTTCCAGTTGTGCAGTCAATATTTTACTAAAATATCCAATGAATCTATTCATTATCTATGACAGTTTCATGTATTTTGACCATGGTAACTGTTGCACTGTAATAAACTATGATGAAGGCCAAGTCATATTCCACATCTACAGTTGGTAAACACACCCCTGGGCTAGCTCTAGTTCTGGAGAGACAGAGACCGCTGCTCTCAACATGGCTGAAAAAGTGACGCAGTGACAAAAATGGTGCACTAGCCTACATCCAAGTAAGTCGTATGCCTATACAAATCGGCTACCTATGCCCTGGTAGTAGGATTCCTAAATCCCGTTAGCCTGCCCCTGTTTTAATCCATGGGTTACCTTCTGCCTTGAAAAGACGTTTGGGGTGATGTTGTGGATTCACTTGACACTTCTGGTCGAGTTTTACATTTTCAGTGGTTAGTTACATGGAATCATATGTCCAGTGCATTGTATTATATATTACCTACTTTAGTGTAATAAGACTAATATATCAAGTAGGCTAGTCAAAAACAAATAATTAAGACTCAAGAAAAACATGCCAAGATTTTTTTGTACAGTTCTGTAGTTTTCTGACCAATATCTGAGAGTGAATGTACAGCCCCAGGAGTATGAGGGGCCGTCTAGGACATAACTATTGAGACACTCTCACACTCACTACTGAGACACTCTCACACATACTAATGAAACACTCTTACATTCACTACTGAAACGCTCTCACACTCACTACTGAAACACTCACACATACATACATACATACTCTGTAAACCTATGCACGCTGATATATAAAACCTTATACATACTCGTCTGAAACACTTACACATACATATGAGAAACACACACGCATACATACATACCTCTGTGTCATATACACATACATATGAAATGCTTACATGCATACAAGTGAAACATTTATACGTATCTATCTGAAACACTCATGCATGCACATATGAAAATGCATATATATATATATATATATATATAGTTGAACACGTATACATTCATAACTGAATCTCTTGCATACGATTACAAAGATAGAAAAAGTTTAGATACATGTGCAAGTGTTTCACATATATTTGTATAAATGTTTCAAATGTGTATGTTTTTCAGTTATATGTATGTATGCTCTTACATGAGGATGTGCAAGCGTTTCACATGTATTCATACAAGTAATTTCAGTAGTGAGTGTAAGAGCGTTTCAATAGTGAGTGTAAGAGCGTTTCAGTAGTATGTATGAATGAAATGTCAAGGTCAAGGTCGTCAGTTACGTCAGTTACGTTACACCTTACATCTAGATATAGTTTTCAGTCCCACTACGTTCCAGGGGATTCGGGGAGACGTGCTTGATTCCTCCATGGTGAGGGCAGAGCAGCCAGGTCGTGTTTGCGCGCTGCGGCACATTAAATAGCCTAGAGTTTTTTTTCAGCATGAGAAATACGATGTGTGGCGGCAGTGCGTGACTAAAGACTGAAATGAGTGACTGTCACGCTCAATGCGTGACACTTGAGAGCCCTGCAATAACCTGTCGTCTGTCCACTGTCCACAGCAACAGACAGATCATCAGAACACTCAAGCTCAGGAGAAATGCAAGCTCCACAGGGAGGATTGGCTTAATGACTCTCAAGGGGAAAGTGCCACAAGTTATACCAGCTAAAGAAAGAGTCCTTCTAGAAGGTTTTGTCAAAGCTAACATCGCCAGTGAGTGTGCGGTCATTGAACAGCCAACAATATCCGCCCTTCCTAGAGGAATTATTGTGGAGTGCTGCCTTGTCACTTTGCCCGAAACAACACCCTCATAAGCTACACGTGTGGGTTACACACTCCCCTCCCACTGTATCATTGCCGAGTTATCTTCTCCTGATGCGATCCACGAAAACTTGTCTGCCTCACATAAAGACACTGACAATGTGAAATGCTGTGCTGTTGTAAACCTTGATCTCTCCGGGAATAGGTTCTTGGTGTTCGAACTGAGAAGACTTTACTCAAACTCCAGCCACAACGAATAACTCTCCTTTTCCTTGCTTTCTAGAATCTATCTAATTACCCGCCAAGCATTATGGGTATTACAGTTCTTACACTGTCACCGCTCAGTCTGCCAGTGAACCCAGAGATTCTGATCTCACGCTTGACTTTGCTGAGTGAAGAATCAGCAAAGTCAAACGTGAGATCAGCATCACGTTTGACTTTGCTGATTCTTCTCTCACTCAAGATAGACTCAGCAAAGTCAAACGTGATGCTATTGCTATAGCATGTTTACGGTCTTTATTCTGGAAGGAAATGGCGGATTCTACATTTTAAAATAGATGTCAGGGATCAACCATATTAGCTTGCTCATTTACAAGTGCGATAGGTAATCTTCATTTAGCCTAGGGTAATTCACCCATAACGAACTGTCTTAATAATCAGAATTGCTAGTGCGTGGACATAAATACTAGTTTACCATTCACTATTAGCTCACTGTAAAGAACATGACCAAGTAGACGAAACCGTAAACGAGACACACAACGCTGGTTTGTCATGATTTTAAATGTATGATTTTATGAGCCCAATCATGACAGCTGCTGGCACAGTGACGTAATTTCGCGCGTGTTGCTGTTGTGACGTCATGTTTGGGGTTATACTGGAGTTACCAGAGTTCGACACCATTGCGAACACCAAACCAGAACAGTGGACGGTCAAATGCCCACTAAACATACTTTCCTTGAGCAAAAATGCAAGCTCGACCAACCCCAGCTAACAAAATGACGTCCCCGAAAGTTATCAGGACGTCGCAAGGGAACGTCCCCATGACGTCTTTTTGTAGGGTTCCCTAAAGGTCCCAGGGACGTCGCAGACAAACGTCCCCGGGACGTCCATGTAACGTCCTCATAACATTTAGGGACGTTCAGGGACGTTCAGGGGACGTCCCCAGATTTGGTAGGAGAGGTTATGCTGGGGACTTTCACATACCAAATGCAGGTTCAATTTCCCAACCTTAATTTATAGTCACATTTATGCATTTAATGGATATTTTTTGTATACAAAGTATATAATGCGTATTACCTAGTAAAGTGTAGCCTATAGTGAAAAACTAAACTGAATGTGTTCACTTAAACTCAACAATGTAATTTAACTTCTTTATTTAAAATAAATCTACTTAAAGTATAACAGGCTGCTAAGTATTTTGTATTGTAACTTATTATGTATATGCTTATAGAAGAAAAAACACGATTTAAAGTATAAACAAACACTTTATTTAAATGTTTTTTTAAAGCCTGAATTAATTCTCCTCCTCATTTTCCTCCACTTCGTCCTCCCCCTCGTCCTCCTCCTCCTCCTCGTCCTCCACCAGTTCGTCCGGAATCAACACCTGCAACAATTAGCTACAGTTAGACAACAGAGCAATTTGACCTGCTTTTACCTAGTGTTAATTATAATGTAATGTTAACATAAATGTTATCTTATTGACTCTTATAGCTACTTAAATGTCGTAAATAACGCAATTTGCAATAACAGATTTCCATATTCTGCTTAATCAACATCAATCAACTGTTGCATCAACATTACCACAATCAAATTAACACAATCGTCCCTCAGCTGATGTGAGGGCACTACTAGTCGCAAACCTCCCGAAGGCAGATTATTTTGCACTACAATTAGACGAATCCACCGATGTGTCAGACGACGCTCAGCTTTTAGATTTTTTTGTGATTTGTCGACCAAAATGAGTTGCAGGAGGAATTTCGATTCTGTAAGCAGCTGCCTGGAGGTAAAAAAAAGTTCAGAGATTTTCAACGTGATCGACAATTTTTGTGTCGCGATGTGCACAGACGGTGCAAGAGCCATGTATGACGCACTGCAAGCTTCATAGGGAGAATGTTGTTGCCAAAGACATGAATGATGAATTCTCAAACGTCAGATCTATCACTAGGTATGAGATATTTCATCCATACTTAAGCTTCTCAAGCTACTCAATTCTTTGTCCCTCCCTAATTGAATACAGAGTGACGGCTAACTGTAAGGGAGAAAAAATGTCAATAATAAACAGATTAAATTGAAACGAGTTGTGTGTCACAGATGATTTGTAATTCTGTTCAAACATGTGTAGGGGAGTGTGTGTGTGTGACTGACACTTAGTTCCAAATAAATTATAAGAATATCAGGCCCAAATTTGGGGCGGCGGGGGTGGGGGTCCCTGCTCAGTGTCTCTCTCAGCCAAGGGGTCCTTGGGCTGAAAAAGGTTGAAGACCCCTGCTATAGGGGACCAAATAGGAACGTCACCGAACGTCCCCAGGACGTCCTTTGTTAGCTGGGACGCTAACCGATATTAATATATCGGAAAACGGGTATGGCAACGCGCCTCTTACTATACTGACTGTTCTGAGGAAACTTGCCGATTCCGAATTGTCGAGAGCAAGACAGGTAGATTTCGTGCAGTATGTAGGCTACATGTAGCTTGTAACTGACAGTTTTAATTTTGTAATCGTTTGGGAGCCGAAGATGTTAATTAAGTGCACTTAATGTTCATTTTTCCATATTGTCTGCTTGAGTGAAAACGTTTTTGTCCCAGTCTTGTGTTGCCTATGGTCATAAGTAATTTGTTATTTACCTACTATAACTAGGGACACGCTGTGTAGTTTGTATAGCCCTTATCCTTTTGTATGCGGAATGATCCTTTGGTAATGTTGGCATCCAGTTCGTAGCAGAAGAGGTGGGGGTTGTCCTGACCAGAGTAAACACGACGTTGTGTGGCTATCGCTTGGCAAATACTGTATTAGAAGAGGAAAATGGGAAAATTGTGCCCTCATCTGATCCAAATGAGAGAGAAAGGCGCAATCAGATGCTTGCTGCTATTGAGAATTTCCTGATGTCGACCCTTGAGAGGAAGAGTGACTTAACCATTGTCTTGGAGTGTCTCGAAAGCATGCGTAAGTTATAGTTAGAGAAAGTTTATGTTACCAGGTTGGTTGATACAAGTCCTACCTTAGTTATGTTTTTTTCCAGATGAAGACTTGAATGGGTTGGAGGTGGATAAGGATTTAATTGAGGTTAAAAACATCACAGGAGCATGGGTAGTATTGCAGGATACAACGACTCAGAGGTCCTTGTCAAGTATTGAGACTGGTGTCATGCGTCTCCACAAGCTTTGCAACCTAATTTTTAGCGGGAATAGAAAGAAGACCGCAAAAGAGAAGCATGCAGGTATATAAGGTTTTTGTGCAAATGATTACCCTGTCTATTACTGTGCCCCTCCTCAGTTTTCATTTTCTCATAAATTCAGGCAGGAGGGCAGGTGATACTTGGTATTGGTGGAGGGAGACCCGTGTGAGTGCTCACATGCCGCTGAAAATCCAGGCGCTGCAGCCTCCCTCAACTGAGCAATTGCTAAATGATACCCAGTCGGGTCCCCGGGCTGCCACAAACCTTTCCTCCATGCTGGAAGACATGGCCAAAGCATATGCTTCCAACAAAGCCATGAGCATGGCTTTCCAGTTTGCACAGACAGGTTTAAGTAACCTCTGTCATGCCCTGAAAGAACGGTCGCAAGAGGTTCAAGCTCTCCAGAATGAGGTAGACAGGCTGCAGTCTCAGGACAGACTGGCTGAAGTGGATCAAATGCTTAATAAGCTCAACATGGCAAATGCACAGATAACCCAACTGATAAATGAAAACAACACTCTTAAAGGAAACAATGCGCAGCTCCTCAAACAGATTGAGGGACTGCAGGACCAAGCCTTTGAAGAAAAATATTTTGTGGATCCCCAGATCATTGCACCAACTCCAAAACAAGCCAAGCCTGAGCAACCAAGCAAGCCTGAGCAACCAAGCAAGCCTGAGCAACTAAGCAAGCCTGAGCAACCAAGCAAGCCTGAGCAACCAAGCAAGCCTGTGCAACCAAGCAAGCCTGAGCAACTAAGCAAGCCTGAGCAACCAAGCAAGCCTGAGCAACTTAGCAAGCCTGAGCAACCAAGCAAGCCTGAGCAACCAAGCAAGCCTGAGCGCAAGATGCTTAAACAGGAAAAAGAGAAGCCAACAAAGGTGACTCAGATAATTCATGTTGAGAAGAAAAGAAGTGAGAACTGTGATGATGAGCCAGTAGCTAGCCCAGTGGATGTATCTAGGGAAGAGTCGCCAGTGCCAGAGAAGGTCAGTGTCTTCGCAGAGGTAGAAAAGAATAGCAGAAATCTGTTGAGTACCTTCCAGGTCTATGTCTCTGACCTCAAAGAATCCTTTGAGAATAATATGCCAGATCAAATGGAAAAAATGGGCCTGGATCCCCATAAGGCCAATGATGCAATTCAGCTTTACCTCTCTTTGCAAAGCAGCCTTCGTACTACTTTTGAAAAGATCACCTCCAACATGAATATCAGCTTCCCCTCAGGCATTCTAGATCTGCCTGTAATGGATGAACATCTTAAGCAGGACCAATATTTAGACAACACAGCCACGCCAGGACCGATGCTACAAGACATAAACAAGATATTTAATACATGGAGGATTTTGAGAATTTGTCTGAAAGTGTGCAGGGTCTTCAGGAAGAATTGAGAGACCAGGCTACAGATGTGTGTGAGCAGCTGAAGAACATCCATATCAAGGGCAAGGAGCAGTCCTGCAAGATGCGTCTGGTCTGCGAAAACTTGGTGGAGATGGAGATGGACAAAGACGAGAACAAAGACAACGACAACGACGACAACGACAAACCCCTTAAGCCCAAAGTTGACACACAAAAGCAGCAACATCCTGGAAAGCATCGCTTGTCCCCTTTATCCTCTGTTGCTGAGAAGCCCAAGATCAGACAGCTCAGTCATAAAGAAGAGGTATCTCCTAAAATACTGCGAAATAGACCAGTTGTGAAAATCAACGCCCAGCAGCCTTTTGAAATCCCACAAATTGATGCCAAACCATTCAGGGAACTTCTGGAGCGCTATGAGAAAGAAATGGCGTTAGAGGGGGAGAGGATCATGAGAGAGGAGATGAGGGCAGGGAAGCACCAGTTGAGCGTGGAATCCCAAATGACCAATCTGAGAGTCTTGCACCAGGTACTACTCAATAAGGACATATCCACAGAGCTACTGTATACTACTTTGCCAAAGACCTCATCAAGTACAGTCTAAGTGTTAATGAAATGCGACTTGCTTGCCTCATGAGGAAGTTCATTGCCCATCACACCCTGCGGCAAGTCAGGTATAGACACCGCAACAGTACACTAATGTTTTTGTAGTTAGTTTGTGGTTTTACGGTGGATGCTTTGAATCAGTTTTGATGTAATATTTCCAGGAGCAATCTAAATATCAAGGTTTTTTCTGCCCGTGAGCATAATGACGGACCAGCACTGAGAGATCTTTATATCTTCCTGACTAAAATGGAGGGGTATCAGAGTTCAGTGATGCAACGCTGGAGAGTGAGGCGAATGACCAATGAAGACCAGCGCCGAACCTGTTTAGCCAAAACACTTTATTTGTTTAGACAGGTAAGGGGATTAACTAGGCAGAGAGCATGACATTAATTCAAAGTGGTAATTCATTGGTGGTAATATACATTTGCAGTAATTCAAATGAACATAATCAAGTTAGAAGCTATTAGCTTTACTGGTAATGTTGCAAGGGGTAAATTATCACAAATAGTGTTATTTCAAGCGGGTGTACTAAAAGTGTGAAAGTCTGTTACGTATTGAGCTCTTCCCCACTGGACCTTTGCAATCAACTGATTTGTTTCTTTGGTTGTAGTTTGAGCTGGATTTGGGTGTGAATCTTGTCAAACCATATGTCTGTGCTGACAAGTCCCAAACACAGCAATTTTCAACCATTAAACCCCAGTTGACTTTGAATGTTGGCCATTGCCATCATCCCCAACCACGTGTCACACCTTTATCTTGCCTTATGAAACCAGAACTGGGTGCTCTTCCGCAGCCACATGTCAGGTAAAAAGAACATCTCCATCAGTCTCAAGCCAAATAAATACAGATACTATTACCTATACAGTACTTATGAAGAACATTATGTAGAGTTCAGATTCTTGCATACAATGCAATAGAGCTGATGTGAATAATTACTTGTTTGTTATCTCATTTGTTATGTTATGTTGTCTTTGTGTGCAGTATCTCAATGCAGCAGCAGAGTGACAAGTCATAATGCAGATCTGACCTCTGACCTCTTTCTCCCTCAGGGAGCTGGGCAAACCAAGGGCTCCTGCCACATGGAGTTTCAATATTACTATGGACAACATGCAGCTGGCCAGCAAACCGTCAGTAATGCTTAGAGAACCACCAACATCATTCCCACGCCTTCTCGAGATGGATATCTCTCAGAGCAGACAGAGAGCTCTTCGCATAGCACAAGCTAGGTAGGCATGCAGACACACACACACACACACACTTTGTTCTCTTTGTGAATCTTTTTGTATTTAATTTGCAGATGGCAAAGAATGATGCTTTAAAGACAAACAAGAATTTGACACGTGTAGAAGAGATGATAATGAATGCTTGAAAAATATTTTTCTTTTTTTTTAAATCAGGACAATGGCCCCAGTGCTATCAAGAGGAGACTTATAAAGAACCTTTTTCTACAAATCTATTTTAATACATCAAACTGCAATAGTGCAACTGTCAGGCTTTTCTTGGGGATTGAACCTGAGATGCTGAATCTGGGGAACCAGCGCTTAGCCCAGTGTGCTAATGAGAGGACCCAGATGCAGCTGTTGAAAAGGGATTCTTTATTGCAAAACAGCGGTAATCCAAAACACAGGAAAGCAGTGGAAAATCCAAAAACACAGAAGATACAAATCCAGGGCAAAAGGCCATAAACTAAAGACGCTACTAAAAGTGTAGCTATCAGCGGAACTACGCCCTAGCAGCGAGAGGCGATGCTTGAGAGCAACGCGACAAAAAGCAGTACGAGAACTGCACAGTGAACGAACCTTGTACTCGCGCTAGGCATAGCGAGGAAAACACTAACGACCCGATGAGGGCCACAGAGATTAGCCAGGAATTTATACCCTAGCTAATAGAGGGAAGTGACAATCACAAAAACGCGAGACAGGTGAGAGCACACAATGGGGAACAGGTGAGAACACAAAACACAATGGGGAACAGGTGAGGGCACACAAAGACAACAAAGGCACATGTGGACACAAATTAGTTCATGATGTCCCTTTGGCCACCAGAGGCCGCCAATGTGCCAAATGGTTGCCCGAAGTCGTGACAGCAACCATCATAAAATAATAAAGACTTTATATTTCTGGCCTCATATTGGTTGTTTTATTAGAGTACTGTCTTGTATTGTGCTATGTGCTGTGTAGGCTACAGTTAACTTGCCTTGTTCCTTTATTGATGTCAGGTGAAAACTTATGAGTGAAACAATAATACACAAGAAACGGAAAATACTTATGCCTAATTTATGCTACTCCGATTTCACGGAGTCGGACACAGGGAACGCCTCTCCGAACACCTACGAGCTAAATAACTTAGTCATTGTTTTTGAGCGTGCGAGGGAAGGCATCATTTAATAGAGGCTTACTAGACAAGTGCGTTACTAACTGTCACAGTTGTCAAAGTCCGTCAACAGAAAGAAATACAATATTGTGTGCGTGCAGGGATGGATTACTGAACGGGCTGAATGGGCCCAGGCCCAAGGTCCCCTGAGCTCAGGGGGGCCCTAAACCAGAGCCTCTGCGTGAAGATGCTGTTATTAACCTTGCTTGCTGTCAATTGTTTTTAGACTTTGTATTTGTTAATATCAGAAGTGGCTTAAATGTATCTCTTATTTGTGGTTGGAAGCGGTGTATTTTGTTACACGTCCTGACCAATGGTTTCATAATCCGTCCATGTGTGCGTGTCCATAGCAACAATACACTACAACATGAAACATTAAATCACTCCAAGCAATATACATTTGCTGACCTAAATAAGATGCTATTTGTTATTACTCGAGGTTATTTCAATAATTGACAATTTTAAGCTTGGCCTACCATTTTATGGGAGCGATGAGGGACAGGTGGGGCTTGAAAAGCCCCCCTTGTTCAAAGTGGGGAATGACAGAAAAAGTTTGAGAACCACTGCGGTAGTTGAAGATGGAGAGAGCTGAGGGATTGTTGGGCGGAAAGTCTCTGTTTAAGAGCCAAAATGACAGAACAATCAACAAAACTGAAGTTGTATGTAGCATTTGTCAAGCTGAATTTAGCTATCACAGAAGCAGCTCGTCTTTAAGTTATCACCTTAATGCAAAGCATATTAACGATCTTAAGATTTACCAACGAGGGGCTCCATTGTGTTTAAAAAAAAATACAATTAAACAACAGTGTCTAAAATTCACCCTGTATGAAGTGATTACTCGTAAATTTATAAGATTTAGTCTTAAGAAGAAAAACTAACTTTTAATCGCGATTAATTAATTTAAAAATGTGCGATTAATTAGTTAATTTTTTTTAATCGATTGACAGCCCTAGTCAGGAGTGAACTGCAACTGTCTTCTAGACACTGGGTCTCAGGTGACCACAATTTCAGCTTCATTCTATGAAAATCATCTATCTGAGTACCCCATTCAACCACTAGATGGCCTGGATGTTGAGGGTGCTAATGGGAAAAACGTTCCATACTTGGCCTGAAATTCCCCAAGAACTTTGTTGCAAATGAACCTGAAGTGTCCACTTTAGCACTTGTGAATCCAGATATACGCAGTAGCTGCGATGCACCTGTACTCATTGGGACGAATGCCCTCGACGTCTTGTATGATGAACATTGTCACGGGCAGGATCCCAATATCAGAGAACTTCCTCGTTACATTGATTGTTGACGTAATGTTAGATCGGGCAGTATTGTTGATCTGCTTTTAAGACACACTTTTGTTCTGATGTTCAAGTTGTTAATTTCTGTTGCACTGAAATGAAGTGTAAATAAAGAATAAGTAGGCTACTCCCTTTGTCAAGGAGGGATTACTATTAAAAGTCGTCATGAACTGTCAAATGGACAGTCATGTTGTAATTTTAAAGTATTATTTAAAACTGTATGGTATGCAGCCATTTATTTCATTGTGTATCGCTATGCTGTAAAAATATTACAATTTGACAAGTCGGCACTTACCGTTCTTAAAATGATCAGTTAGCAAGACAACCTGTATAAAGAAGATTTCACCCTCACATTACAGTTTCAGTTTTCACTGAATCTTAGTTCTTGGTCCTGGCCTCATTAATCTCTTTCTCGGACTCTTTGGACCATATCCATCCTGTACAGATGATGGGAAAACAGTTACACGAATGAATTTCTACCTCTACATATCTTCAGATTTATGGATGACGAGGCTACCTTTAATTGGTGTGTATGTACAGTTTTTTTAAATCATCTGGTGTTAAAGCACCGCACTATCATGTTTTTGGTGCAGGGTTTTATTGCAACAGACAACTTGCCCACCATCACTGGAAATAACTGGTTAAACTACTTCTCAGCTCACAGAATGTCCACATTTCTTTGGTGATAATGTAGACTATTTCCAGGCAAATTGTTTTGGATTTCGTGTACGCTACTTACGAAATGCAGCGAGGCCCAGCATGGGCACCAGGAGGGCATAATTCCACTTGCTGTTACCCCCACCTGCCCCCTGGTCGGGCCTTATGTTCCAGTCTGGGTCGTTCAAGTTGTTCATCTACCCTGTAGTCAAACAAGCGAATAAACCCTGCTTCCCCAAAACCAAGCTTCGCACCATGGGCGACCGAGGCTTTTGCTCGGCAGCACCACGCTTATGGAACAGCCTCCCTGACCACCTAAGGGCAACGCAGACGCTGGACTCCTTTTAAGCTGGACTAAAAACATTTTTATTTAGGAAGGCATTTCTGGCCTTGTGTTAAATCGTATGTTAAAATGTTAAAAAATTAGTTATGTTAACTAATTTTAATTTTATTGTATTATTATAGTTAGTTTCTAATATGTTGGCACTCTGAGATTCTTCTGAATGAAGAGTGCATTACAAATAAGATGAATTATTATTTTATTATTATTAAACTGTCAAAAGGACATCAGGTTGTAACTTTGGCGAATCATTAACAAAATATGGTATGCGGTTATTCATTTTATTGTGCATCCCTATGCTTCAAAACATATAAATGCCAGATAACTTGTCATTGAATGCATAGATAATAGCGTACCTGAAAAACAACCTTAATATTTCACAGAAACCTCTCGTTGCAGTTTTCATTTCTTACCGAATCTTGTTTCCTCTTTTAGCCATACTACTTTTCTGTTTTGTGAAAAGTAGGGGTGTGAAGGGTGTTTGGTCAACATCTATATGCATAGCAATGTAATTGTCTGTCACTTTAACAATTGACTGATAATGTACCATCATGTAAGTATGTTGAGAATGGTCTCACTTCCCAATGCATTTCAGAAAAAGATTTGTTAGAAATGTATTCTTAGAGCCCCGCCGTACAGTTATGAATGTAATCCTCCTACACATAATCAGCGTCACCCCAATCGTAGATGAACGTGGTAACGTCACCTGGCTAGTGTAAAGCATTGTATGAAGCTCCTCGAAGTAGGAAAGTATTCTTTCAAACACATTTCAAACAACACTTTCGTGAAGTTAGATATAGTGCTGGTTGTTGTGGCGAAACTAGCAACAATCTTACAATTCCACAATCAAGAGTCGAGACTCGAGAGGCTGAATGTGTAGATCTGAAGTTTATTAGGTCCAACGCCAACGGTCAATGGTATAGCAGCGAGTAAGAGCGTGACATTTCAGGGTGATTTCAATCGATATTTTCTTTTGTGATTGAATATGAAGGCGCAACTTCTAACTATTTTGATCAGTCTGCAGGCCTTATTCGTAATTGGCAATCGCGATGACATCGTTGATTTTTTTCAATAGGGTGGTGCGCTGCGTTCAATGCCTACAGCAAGACCCAGGAGAAGAGAGATTTTTAGAGAGCTTGATGACCACACCATTACCCTAAATTCTATGTTGTCTATGGTTCGTTCTAGGGAAGGACCTGATGGAGAGACTGTTGTTTTTTTTGAGTCAATATGTTTTTGTTTTAATAGGTTTGGTAACTTTAGAACTAGAAGAAGAGATCAAGAAAACTGCCTTCCTCCGGTTCCACCTACAGCCAGAAATGGCCTTCCATGTCGCCCACGATATGATTTATCAATTGAGCAATTTAACCAGTGCATGGGACTCGGTTTTAACTGGCAGGGAATTGCTTTTTTCCCCAAAATATATTGATTGAAATAACCCTGAAATGTCACGCTCTTACTCGCTACTATACCATTGACCGTTGGCGTTGGACCTCTCGAGTCTCGACTCTTGATTGTGGAATTGTAAGATTGTTGCTAGTTTCGCCAGCACTATATCTAACTTCACGAAAGTGTTGTTTGAAATGTGTTTGAAGGAATACTTTCCTACTTCGAGGAGCTTCTTACAATGCTTTACAGATAGCCAACGTAGTGGGACTGAAAACTATATCTAGACGTAAGGTGTTACGTAACTGACGACCTTGACATTTCATTCATACATACTACTGAAACGCTCTTACACTCACTATTGAAACGCTCTTACACTCACTACTGAAATTACTTGTATGAATACATGTGAAACGCTTGCACATCCTCATGTAAGAACATACATACATATAACTGAAAAACGTATACATACACATTTGAAACATTTATACAAATATATGTGAAACACTTGCACATGTATCTAAACTTTTTCTATCTTTGTAATCGTATGCAAGAGATTCAGTTATGAATGTATAAGTGTTCAACAATATATATATATATATATATATATATATATATATATGCATTTTCATATGTGCATGCATGAGTGTTTCAGATAGATACGTATAAATGTTTCACTTGTATGCATGTAAGCATTTCATATGTATGTGTATATGACACAGAGGTATGTATGTATGCGTGTGTGTTTCTCATATGTATGTGTAAGTGTTTCAGATGAGTATGTATAAGGTTTTATATATGAGCGTGCATAGGTTTACAGAGTATGTATGAATGTGTGAGTGTTTCAGTAGTGAGTGTGAGAGCGTTTCAGTAGTGAATGTAAGAGTGTTTCATTAGTATGTGTGAGAGTGTCAGTAGTGAGTGTGAGAGTGTCTCAATAGTTATGTCCTAGACGGCCCCTTATAGAGGAGGGTCCTCCATGTAATGATTCATTTTGACAATTTTGACAAATGTTGGTGGACTGTATCGCAAAATTCAGCATAGATTGCAATATTGGACTTCTGGTAAATTATCAGAATGGCTAAGTGGAGATTCAATGTCAGCATTGGTGATTTGTGTGTTTGCGGTAGGAATCACATAGCTTTCATGTAATCATCAGGCTTAAGGGAAGCAGAGTTAGCATGCATGTACTCACTCAGTGTTGCATGTGTGGAGATTGGATTCTCCCATATTGACCTTCTATATATGAAGAGTACAACATTCTTCTCTGATATGTCAACGCTCACAAGTCTGAAAGGTTTTGTCTGAAAAGTCCCTTACTGTTACACCATGAGAAGATTTTTTCTTTTATATAGTTAATAATAATAATAATAATAATAATGTATTTTATTTGTAATGCACTCTTCATTCAAAAGAATCTCAGAGTGCCAACATATTAAAAACGAACTATAATAATACAATAAAATAAAAATGAATTAACATAAGCATAATAGAAAACTTTTTAACATTTTAACATACGATTTAACACAAGGCCAGAAATGCCTTCCTGAATAAAAATGTTTTTAGTCCAGCTTTAAAGGAGTCCAGCGTCTGCGTTGCCCCTAGGTGGTCAGGGAGGCTGTTCCATAAGCGTGGCGCTGCCGAGCAAAAGGCCCGGTCGCCCATGGTGCAGAGCTTTGTTTTGGGGACGCGGAGGAGCGAGCTGTTTGAAGACCTGAGGGTGCAGCTGGAGGTTTGGGGAGTAATTAATTCTTGCAGGTAGGGAGGTGCATGCCCATTTATGCATGTATGGGTGAGTATAAGGACTTTGTAGTCAATTCGGAAAGAGACAGGGAGCCAGTGTAGTGAGTGTAATATTGGTGTTATGTGCTCATATTTCCGGACCCTCATCAGGATCCTGGCAGCGCTGTTTTGGATGTATTGCAGCTTCTGGATGTTCTTGCCAGTGATCCCATAGAAAAGCGAATTACAATAGTCCAGTCTTGAGGAGATAAAGGCGTGGACAAGCTTCTCTGCATCTGATAGGGTTAAAGTGGGGCAGAGTTTGGAGATGTTTCTTAGATGATAAAAGGAGGTTTTGCACAGGTGTTTTATATGGTCATTAAAGGTCAGGTGAGGGTCAAACCTAACTCCGAGATTAGTGACTGTGGAGGAGAGGGGGATGACCTGGCTGTCGAAGGTGAGATGAGTTAAGGAGGATGACTGAACCTGGTGTGGAGTGCCAACAAGAAGGGCTTCGGTTTTGCTACTGTTTAGCTGGAGAAAGTTGTTGCTCATCCATGCCTTTATCTCCCCAAGACAGGCGGTGAGACATGACATGACATTAAATACCTACTATATCCACATCCTGACTATGAACACTCTTAATGTGTGTCCTGTCCCTGTTCCTGTTCCCGTTTCTGTTTCTGTTCCTGTAACAAACATATTACACAAGCTTATATTTTGTGGTGGCACAGTTAGCTGTCCATGTGAGTTGAGGAATGAATCACATGGGTTAAATTCCATCATGTGAAGAGGGCGAACCAGAAATCTTTTTTGTTTGTATGGTTTTGGTTTTTATTTGTTTATTTGTTGTTCTCAGTTTTACAGTCAGCTAATGTCCAGAAATAGGCTATCTGCATCAGGGGTAAAAAACTTTCATATTTAATGCAGTCAAGTCATATATCTATAATTATTGCTTCTTACTTATTTATTGACCATCACTCAATCTTAGCCATTCCAAACACAGTATATACTGTGATTGCTGACATAGGCTGTGGTTATGGCAGACAGGCAGAGAGACACTGTGCATAGATAGATAGATAGAAAGGTTGTTAAAGCCTTTACATCAGTCAATCTATCATTCCACAAAATAAACCAATCATTTAATCAATCAATCCATCTCTCACTTCAAAATGTGATCAGACCTTTATCATTTCAATATGACCTATAGTGACTAAAATGAACAACAACTTAAGCTGTGGTTGCGGTCAAACAAGGGTGGCCTTTTCAAAGCAGCATTATCATCTGTACAGATATTTGGATAGGGAGAAACTATATCACATTTGTTTGATGCAAAATTCATTGAAACTCATTGGGGTACAGTGTGGGTTTTCCAGATACCTGATCTATGCAATACAAGGTTTATTTATCACTTTAAAACACATTTTTGAATTTCAATTTGTTGAAATGTATTTCGGTAACCGATAAACAGGGGTACAAAACTGTAGAACTCCACACGGCCAGCCACAGTATACCTCACACCATTATTCATGTGTTAAAGAAGCTACATTGAAAACATTTTAGAATAATCAATGTTTCCCGTAACTATCAGTTCCCCATATGTTCATGTCTAGTATAAGCCAGATACAAATTTGACAGATAAAAGCTGGTATTGAAAATTACAGTAATAATTGCTCTTCTGTTATGGTAACAAATATCCAGTGGACTATGTAGTCGTTGAACACTACATCATCTTCATGTGTCTCTGTTGGACCTCTGTGGAAAAAAAACTGAAAGTGAAACCGAAACCTTGAACTTCCCTCTATACCTGCACACTTCCTCAATTTAACTTCCTGTATTTCTTCTCATACACTCTCAGCAGTGACGTGCGGTGAGGTTCGTGGCTGGTGAGGCACTGACTTTTTCAGAGTCAAATTTACAAATACATAAACCCAATTTAGTAACGGCGCCTATTAACGCCCGAAACCTATTAACAGCCTCACGCAGGTACATGTTACTTAATATTGATTTCTATATCAACCAGGATAACGGATTTTAAACACCATACGCTCCTACCCAAAGGGGGTATTTAACTTGAATGTGTGCAAAAAATTGCAGTACAGCGTTATTTAGTGTACTAGACAGCGATTTATTTCTGTGTGTACAAACCCTCATGGAACGAACTGAACGAATTCGATTTCGCAACGAGAATTTGTGAGGGTCATAGAGCTTTCCATAGACATATATACAGAAAGGCTGTTAATGGGTTCCACCTCCTGTATCAGCTATTTTTGCGTGTCGGTCTACACAACGGAGAAAAAAACTGAAAACACGTTTCAGTTGAAATCCAAACAAGTTACCAGTCCTAATCTAGACACCCACCGCTACTGAAATATGTAAGATTGATTGATTACAGATTTTTCGATCTATAAATGTTTTTAATAGCTGGGGCGTTAATAGGCGCCTTTACGATAGAGTATCTAAGATCACCATTCAATTGGCAGCTTTCACATTGACTACTGGTTGTTTTTCATATCAGCATTCTTTACATAAACATAGGTAAGGTGCATACAGTAGGCAGCTGCTAGCTTGTGATGAACTCATGTGTAAATATTATGCACTCATGAATATGAACTCCTGAATATGAACTCTTTCTTACGAAGTTGCAGAAGCACCCTGAGGTTTTCTACCTTTTCCCATTATAATTTTAAGAGTTAAATCGAGGAGACTGTAACATCAGCTAGATAACCAGCTATCATTTCATGCAAATTGAACTCTTCCGATTAACTCTTAAGGTTATTAAGTGTCCTTAGCTAGCTAATTAGCTAACGTAACAACAGGATAACCATTGCAACCAGGAAACACAACTTACCTACAATTTAAGTTTAATTTCTCAAAATCAGCTCACCAATAAAAAGCAGTCTCAATAGAAATAATGGGAAATCAACGGAGCTGCCGCTGTAAGTTCAAAACCAAATTTATTCTTGAGGTTCCAAACATGTTCAAAGCAATTTGGCTTTAAATGTGAGAAGTCGATCGAGTTATCTTCTGTCCCGTCGCTTGAAGAATACCTTTTAACTCCGGCATTGGTCTCCCATTATTAATCATTTCACGTTTGGACTGAAAGTCCAGTTTTGAGAACTGCTTCAGCTTAGCAATAAAATCTTCCATTTTCGCCGTCAAGTAGAAGTGTAGAAGAAGAGCAACGTTTCCCAGCATAACCCCGACAGGTGCGCTCTCGCACGCCCCCTTCATTGAGGCAGAGGTACTGTGTGCCTCACCTACATGATTTTTCAATGCGTTTTGAGCTCAGCTCAAAGGTTCTACGCATGCGCAGGCATGCGCAAAACCCAGTTTGGAGCGCTCGCGCAATCCTAGGTGAGGCACTGCCTCACTAGCTCCCATAGACAATACATAACCTAACCTGACCGCACGTCCCTTGTTTTCTCCCGTCTATTTGAATAGGACAAGCGCAAATTCAGCGAATTCAGCGATTTTGATTATAAAAATGCTCGAAATGATTGGAATCATGCAGAAATTACACATATACCACAGATTAGTAGAGAAATATCAATATTTATTTTATTTTATAATTTTTTTTTTTTACTTTTCAAGATGACAGGTGAGGCTCTGCCTCACCTGCCTCATAGGACCGCACGTCCCTGACTCTCAGATTTATTCAAAGACATTCTCGTAACCTGATTCCAAAATATTCTTCCAGTGTATTCAGTGGGTTTCTCCTGTTTATCAACTAATGTCTTGCGATTTGAGAACATGACAACAACCTCCAAGATGCAAATCCTTATCTGCTCACCATCAGACCTCAGGGTAGAAGGCATAGGAAGCAATGCCACACTGGTTGTCCTGATTCCGGGACATCTTGATGTAGCCTTCCTCTCCCCAAGAAGCACTCCAGCTTTACAAACAAATTGAAGACAGCAAATATTATTGTCATTGTCAACAGGTTTATTACAGTAACACAGGAATAAAGCACTCCATGTTGTATGGATGATTGAGATAGGCGGATTAGTGTGATTCCTGCTCACCTGTTTTTCACCAGCCAGTAGTCTTGGCCATCTTCAGTTCCGTAGCCCACCACCAACATTGCATGATTCAGTCTAGTTCTGCTGCAGGACGGCTCATCATAGACACCTTTGCAAATCAGTCAATTAGTGAGATGGACAGTCAGTCAGTTGGTCTATCACCAATCAATCTATTACTACTATTACTATTACAGACAGACAGGTAGATATATACTATGCATAGATAGATATATACATAGATAGGTTGTAAAAGCCTTTACATCAGTCAGACCTTTACCATTTCAATATGACCTACAGTGACAAAAATGTACCCCAGAACCCACCAGACTCATAGAACCGGAAGTCCCGCTCAGCATCAATGGCCACAGACACGGGTCCCTCATTGGCCACAGCCTCTTGAAGGGCAGATTCATTTCCTGGAGTTTTCACCTTGGTGTATCCTCTACAGGAGGCACCAACATCAGAGGGTTTGAAGCGACAATTGTCATCCTGAGAGGCATTTATATTTGTGTCATTAGCACATCGTCCTGTTTTAAGATTGGCCGCACTTGCATTGTCTATGAAAAATATTGTTCACATTACTTACTACAATAATACATTTACTTTTACAACTTTTACATTTTTACAATATTTTGTTTATCCAAACCTACTCACGCCACAGACAAGGTACACTTTTCATTAGTATAGGACCCTGCTTTAGGGACATTTATGTAAATGAACAGTTCAAGAGATACGTGAGATTAGAGAGATGGGCATTATTCTGAATATGGGCTCTTCATCAGCATTGTTTTACTTCATTTTTTTTCATACTCAAATAGATGGATACTTCAGAGTGGGATGGACTGAAAATCCCCTTCGTTCTCACCTTACCTACAGCTGTCCAAAATTACACAGCCACCTACATTACGTCTGTCTATAGAAGAGGATTGTCTAAGTGTCCAAGTTAAATGTAAAGCACCTCTGCCTGATAAGGATATGAGTCCTCAGTGTCCACTCCTCCACTCTTGATGACGTACTGATAGGTCAGGTCTATGTAGCCTCCATTGCAGCCCATGTTTCCATAGGACCTAGAGCAGTCAACCAGCTGCTGTTCACTCAGAGAGGGGAGACGTCCATATTTGATACAGGTGTGAGACTCCAGTGCACCTGTCTGAAGAAGAACAGACAAGACAGACATTGAACTGTAAAGTCATCCATTGTTTAAATAATCAGGTACATTTCCTCTTTACACAAACACAGTTGCCATTGCTCAGTCAATAGAGCAAGGGCTAAAAACACCAAGGTCATGGGTTCAGTACCTAGGGAACATTCATACTGATGGTAATGTATATCTGCACTGGATAAAATTGTCTGCTACATGAAAAACTGAAAGCTCACACACATAAAAACTGTGACTCCTCTATGCCTGTAACTTACTGTACTGAATGCCCAGCAGGATCCACAGTGGTGGGTCTGGTCTTTGACAAAAGTCACACAGGCCTTTTTCCTCCAGTCCACCGAGTCAGGAAGTTTAGTGCCCCCTTTCTGTCTGGAGGTGTTTATACCTCGCTGGTCCAAAGTTTTGGTCTCGTTGGAAAGGAATGTGCTTCTGAGGAGGACAGTGTTACGGTACTCCTCATTGTCCTGTAAAATAAGAAGAAAACTGATTGGAAAACTGGAAAACACTCCAAAAGCTAGGAATATACCAAATAGATTGTATAGTGTTGAGGTAGATCCTAGTTGGGGAACTTTTGGGGGGGCTGATGGGATATAATTTATACCATATATTGAAGATTCAGTCTTAGGTTTGATCAGTCAGGATCCAGGTTTATTCTTGAAGAATGGCGGCCGACCACTGTGAGACAGAGACTTTCAGATCCGTCCTCCCTCACAGGACTTCACCTCAGCATATCTGACTTATTCCTTGAGGAACAGTCTGTTAAATACACTGATATCTAAGGGGTGTTACCGTCTATTCAAATGGGCCATGCATGCAGGGTTCTTTGTCTCGACCTGGGGGGGAGGTGAGACCAATGTCGTACCTCACTCCCCTGGTCAAAATCAAGTATATTCACCCAGGAACTGTTTACATGCTAGTTAAATCCAAATAAAAGTAACAATTATAACTAGGTTTAATATCATTGAATTATTGACTATGGCATATTCTTATGACCTATGCCGGTCCCTTCAGGGCTAAGCCCCTAGATAAAACCTATTTTATTTCTTGTGACCCAGCAAAACTAGGGGGGTCTGGGGACAAGCTCCTCTATAAGAAATGTTTGAAAATATCTTTTTAAATAGTGTCCTCTGGTGGGTTTTAGGAAGAGAAATTAACAAATTTAGATTTAAAATATGGCACAACAATAAACATATTGAAGACATCTGCTGAGATAGGTGCTAATTATACTGTAGCATGGTAGGGATTTGCAGCTCAAGTGAGTAGGTTAACGTTGTAGGCTAGAGTTCACTAGCTAGTTATAGCTGGCGGAGCTACTGAGTAGGGTAGCATACCCACAGGATCAATTAACCGGCATGATAAAAGAGAGCCACGACATCTATAATTAACTTGTGATGAACCATTTCGTTTCTTTTACTATTTTAAACTTCATGTGCTATACCTTTATATCCAGCAGCTGATTATGGCAGCTTTCACCAGCTTGGGTCGGACAGTCGCTCAAAGTCTGTTTACTAGACGTTATCGTCTGTTTGCACGCTCGCAAGGCTTGCTCACTCACGACCAAACAGCGCTGTGCGCTTGCCACCACAGTCTCAAACAGGCGGGATTCCTGTGTTACTCGAGACTATTTTATTTCTAACTCTAAAAATTAAACAAAATAAGTTCACTAAATCGGTTGTTAGGTGTGAATTTGACGATTTCAAAATAAAAAAAAATATATATTTTTGGGGGTGCTAAGGAAACTATAATAGGGCTAGATACGCCAATGAGGTAGATGTTGCCAGGGTAGGCACTTTTTGTCATTTGTATTGCATTCTACAATTAGTCAGTGATCCTACCATGTCAGAGAACTGGTTCATGCCCATGCGGTAGGTCTTGATGCCCTGATCAGCCAGGATGTTGTGGGCCAGGACCCTGGGACGGGTGGAGAGCCAGGTGAGTTTGCGCTGGGCCTCCTCCTTAGGGGAACGGTAGGACTTACCTATGGGGTAAACACGAGGAGAGAAACATCAGTCTTTCTTTGTGGTTTTAACAGTAACAACAAGCAGTAATTATTAACTAATGCTGTGACATAACTGATTACACCTAATTAATTGACAAGTCCATGTTGTACTTTAGAGAATAGAAAAGTAACGAGAGTCCCCTTGCCAAACTTGAGTTTCCATGCGTGGAACTCCAGGTCCTCCAGAGAGAGGCTGGCACAGCTCACCACTGCCAGAGAGGCAGCTGCAATGATCAGCAACCTCATGCTACCACAGAATAAAACCTACAGCAATGAGAATCACAGTTTAAACTTTCATTATATTAACATTATATGAGTCTGTGCATGGGTGTGTGTAAGAGAGAGAAAATCTAAAGCCCTTTACCTTTTTGAGAGTGAAACGTTCTGTAGACAATGAGGTGTGGTTAGATTGACAAAAGAGCAAACTTACTTCCTCCTCTACCCGGAGAAAGAGAAGCTCTAAATCATCTGCATTCACGTGACCACAACTTTCAGCTCTGGACGGAAGATCCAACAGTGCCAGAAAGGGCTGAAATGACCAAATGAGTTGATATATCCTCTTTTGCTTACGTTTTGGTACAGATATATTAGGCAACACTGTATGTCTGGTTTTTCTGTGTACTTGATACGTGATCAATGCAGCCCTTTTTTAAGTACAAATCATGACAAATTACACTTGGTGTTTTGCTTAGGATAAGGTTTCGAGTTGGTGTTCGCAACATACAGTGTATATATATATATATGTATAATTTATTCATATGTTAAATTATAAGCAGCTTACTGAAGCACTTATTGGGAAGCGGGTCCATGCTCTGATGTCAACATGTCAAAAAAAAAAAGTGTATTTGGACAGTCGGTTTTCTCAGTTAGGTCAGCCCGGGAATGGAACCATCTCCCAAAGAACATTAGAGAATCAACCTCATTCAACTGCTTTAAAAGAAATCTCAAAACATGGTTGATAAATAACCAAAAATGTGATCATTAGTGGGTAAGCAGTAGAACTTGTATATTGGGATTGTATTGTATTTTATTTTATTTTATCTTATCTTCTTTTGTTTTATTTTATTTTTGATTTATTGTCAATGTTACGTTTGATATACATACGTTAATGCCTTTTTTTAGGTTGTATAGCCTTTTTCAATCTGGCAGGGGGACTGCCAATAGAAACTAGCCTTTTGGCTATAATTGGGTGCATTTACATTTTAATGTTCATGAATGTACACTGTCCCTCTTGATCAAATAAACAAATTGCTTGATTGATTGATTGATAACATGAACAAGAATGTATGACTGAAAAAATCACGAGATACAAAACAGAACACAAATTCATGTTCTGAAGATGACATTTTTATTTAGGTAACATATATAAACATCACACTACATCAGAAGTCATCTAGGCTGTATTTTGGTCAATTGTATATATGGCTGCAGGAAGAGGAAACCGGACACCACGTAACAAACAACGTATCAACATCATAACCACTATGGTAGATCACATGGAATACAAAGCCTGACATGACTAAGACAAGGATATACTTTCAGTCAGCATTTGTGACGATATACATATATGTGTACAGATACACAATCAGTGACTGTCACCTCAGACTCTGAAAAGAAAAGAAAATCTGACAAGAACTGTGCTAAGACAGCTGAAGGGACTTTAATCACAGGCTCATAAGCTAGATAATGATCTTTATCTCCCAATGATGATCTTTAACTTCTAATGATGTCAGCCATGACGTATCAGGCTCCCATAATGTTTACATAACAGGCTAAAGACCTAGAGAACAGCTATTGTTAAGTTATGGGGAAACTTCACACCACACGTCTTTAAAAAGACACATTTCCCTGAAAACATCAAACATTTTCAGACAACATCATTTGAGAGCTGAAATTTGAAGTTGTAAAATATAAATTATAGCAGTAACCATACTGTGGTCAAATGAACTATCTTATTTTGGTTTGTTTGGGTTTCTCTTGTCCAAGGGTGTCTAATGTATAGTTGAGGCAAAATGAAAGATGAAAGGTTATAGTTGAAAGTTGCTTTTCCTTTCTGCATAGTAAGAAAAGATCAGTGAGGTTTCTAGTCGTCTTGTCGTCTAGTTGTCTCTGATTGACCTCTGTGGGACAAACAGACAGTGAAATATTAGGTTTGTCACAGAGGGCTCTCACTACGAGTCCTAACCCATTTCGTTTTTTCACCACCTAATACTTTTCAAGAGTTTACGTACTTATATGAAATACAAAAAAATGTCTAAACTCATGACTTCTTCGATTTTGGTGGCTCATTAATTATTTACTCATGTAATAGGCGCTATTTCCTCTCCTACTTCCTAGGCCAGAGAACTTTCATTGAAAGGAAGGAGTATAAATCTGGAAATTAAATGAATACTGTGTACACATAAGAATTTCTCAAATTTGCATTTCAAATAACATTGTTAAACCGAGTGGGATTTCTGTCATCAACAAATGAATGTATTGTAATTGTATTGGATGTATTGAATTAATGATTCGAATGTACTGTCATATACTGACACTAATAACCTCAAGATATAACCTGGAGTGTTTCTAATCGTATGTGATCTGAGTCATACAGTACGTGTCACCAACTCACCATCAGACTATAGGATAACAGGCATAAGATGCAATGCCACACTGGTTGCCGTGATTCCGGGACATCTTGAATTAGCCTTCCTCTCCCCAAGAAACACCCCAGCTATACAAAGGCATTCAAAAAGGCTGTCACCCCTTCTGTTCAGACATTTATTTAATACTATCCATTAGATAGATAGACAGATCTTATTTGAGTTACGATGTGATGTGTACCTGTTCTTCACCAACCAGTAGTCTTGACCACCTTCAGTTCCATAGCCCACCACCAACACAGCATGGTTATGATCACTGCTACTGCATGAAGGGTCAGAGAAGACACCTTTGCAAAACAATGAACACTAAATTAACCAATGAGTCATTCTGTCTATCTATCCAACTAAATATCCAACCATTCTTCTCTTGGGTTCATACTGGTCCCCTTACATCCAGTCAATCAATCAATCAATCAGTCAACTGATCAATCAATCCAATAAACAGTACCGTAGGTGTAAGAGACCCCCTACCAGATCCATAGTTCTGGAAGTGTTCAGCATCCACAACCACAGACAAGGGTCCCACATTGGCCACGGACCGCTGTAGTGCAGATTCATCACCACTGGGCATTACATCAGAATATCCACTGCAGGTGGCACCAACATCAGAGCGTTTGAAGCGACAATTGTCATCCTGAGAGGCATTTATATTTCTATCATTATCACATCATCCGGTTTTAAGATTGACCGCACTTGCACTCTCTATACTTAAGTCACTTTGCTGTGAAAAGAATAACATTACTTACTACAATAATACAATTACTTTTACAAATTTTTCATTTACATTTTTACAATATATTGTTTAACCAAACCTACTCACACTACAGACAAGGTATACTTTTCAATAGTATAGGACTTTGCTTTAGGGAAATGCATGTAAATGAACAGTTCAAGAGATACGTGAGATTAGAGAGATTTATTCTGTATATGGGCTCTTCATCAGCATTGTTTTACTTTTTTTTTTCTTACTCAAATAGATGGATACTTCAGAGTGGGATGGACTGAAAATCCCCTTCGATCTCACCTTACCTACAGCTGTCCAAAATTATACAGCCATCTACATTACGTCTGTCTACACAAGAGGATTGTCTAAGTGTCCAAGTTAAATGTATAGCACCTCTGCCTGATAAGGATATGAGTCCTCAGTGTCCACTCCTCCACTCTTGATGACGTACTGATAGGTCCGCTCTATGTAGCCTCCATTGCAGCCCATGTTTCCATAGGACCTAGTGCAGTCCACCAGCTGCTGTTCACTCAGAGAGGGGAGACGTCCATATTTGATACAGGTGTGAGACTCCAGTGCACCTGTCTGAAGAAGAACAGACAAGACAGACACCGAACTGTGAAGTCATCCATTGTTTAAATAATCAGGTACATTTCCTCTTTACACAAACACAGTTGCCGTTGCTCAGTCAATAGAGCAAGGGCTAAAAACACCAAGGTCATGGGTTCAGTACCTAGGGAACATTCATACTGATGGTAATGTATATCTGCACTGGATAAAATTGTCTCAGCATGAATAACTGTAAACTCACACACATAAAAACTGTGACTCCTCTATGCCTGTAACTTACTGTACTGAATGCCCAGCAGGATCCACAGTGCTGGGTCTGGTCTTTGACAGGGGTCACACAGGCCTTTTTCCTCCAGTCCACCGAGTCAGGAAGCTTAGCGCCCCCTTTCTGTCTGGAGGTGTTTATACCTCGCTGGTCCAAAGTTTTGGTCTCGTTGGAAAGGAATGTGCTTCTGAGGAGGACAGTGTTACGGTATTCCTCATTGTCCTGTAAAAGAAGAAGAAAACTGATTGGAAAACTGGAAATCACTCCAAAAGCTAGGAATATACTAAATGGAATGTAGTGTTGAGGTAGATGTTGCCATGTTAGGCACTTTTTGCCATTTGTATTGCATTCTACAATTAGTCAGTGATCCTACCATGTCAGAGAACTGGTTCATGCCCATGTGAAAGGTCTTGATGCCCTGATCAGCAAGGATGTTGTGGGCCACCTAATTAATTGTCATGTCCATGTCGTACTATAGAGAACAGAAAAGTAACGAGAGTCCCCTTGCCAAACTTGAGTTTCCATGCGTGGAACTCCAGGTCCTCCAGAGAGAGGCTGGCACAGCTCACCACTGCCAGAGAGGCAGCTGCAATGATCAGCAACTTCATCCTGCTACATAACAAGATCAACAACAATGAAAATCACAGTTTAAACTTTTCTGTAATTTATAACAACATCGTATGAGTCTGTGCATGGGTGTGTGTAAGTGAGAGAAAATCTGAAGCCCTTTACCTTTTTGAGAGTGAAACGTTCTGTAGACAATGAGGTGTGGTGAGATTGACAAAGAGCAAACTTACTTCCTCCTCTACCCGGAGAAAAGAGAAGCTCTAAATCATCTGCATTCACGTGACCACAACTTTCAGTTCTGGACGGAAGATCCAACAGTGCCAGAAAGGGCTGAAATGACCAAATAAGTTGATATCTCCTCCTTTGCTTACGTTTTGGTACAGATATATTAGGCAACACTGTACGTCAGGTTTTTCTGTGTACTTGATACATGATCGATGCAGCCCTTTTTTAAGTACAAATCATTACAATTTACACTTGGTGTTTTGCTTAGGATAAGGTTTCGAGTTGGTGTTCGCAACATACAGTGTAAATATATATATATATATATATAATTTATTCATACGTTAAATTATAAGCAGCTTACTGAAGTACATTATATTAAGAGCTCTTATAGGGAAGCGGGTCCATGCTCTGATGTACACATGAGCAAGAATTTTATTGCTGAAAAAATCATGAGATACAAAACAAAACACAAACTCATGTTCCGAAGATGACATTTTTATTTAGGTAACATATATAAACATCACACTACATCAGAAGTCATCTATGTTGTATTTTGGTCAATTATATACATGGCTGCAGGAAGAGGAAACTGGACACCACGTATCAAAATGTGACCACTGTGGTTATGTAAGTGGTGCTGAGATCACATGGAATACAAAGCCTGACATGACTAAGACAAGGATATACTTTCAGTCAGCATTTGTGACGATATACATTTATGTGTACAGATACACAATCAGTGAATGTCTAACCCTCAGGGAAGACACCTCTGCCTCTCAGCTGAGAAGAACTGTGCTACAGTTGAAGAAAGCCTTTCATCACAAATGTCACGATTTTCTGCATGTCAAATAAGAATAAGATGAGTGTGAAGTTTATCTAGAAGAACCTTATCTAGTTTTCACACTGGCTCCCTTCAACATTAGATCAGCTGGTAGGCTAGATAATGATCTTTAACTCCCAATGATGTCTGCCATTGAAATTACTGATGGTTTGCACACCACATATCAGGCTCATAACAGGCTACAGACCTAGAGAACAGCTATTGCTAAGTTACGGGGAAACTTCACACTACACGTCTTTAAAAACATTCATTTGAGAGCTGAAATTTGAAGATATACATTATAAATTATAACAGTAACCAAGGGCTCTTGTCCAAGGGTGTCTAATGTCTAGTTGAGGCAAGATGAAAGTTGTAGACATTTTTGCTTTTCCTTTCTGCATAGTAAGAAAAGATCAGTGAGGTTTCTTGTCGTCTAGTTGTCTCTGATTGACCTCTGTGGGATAAACAGACAGTTAAACATTAGGTTTGTCACAGAGGACTCTCACTACAAGTCCTAACCCATTTAGCTTGTTTGTCGCCACCTAATACTTTTCAAGTGTTAAACATACCTATATGAAATAAAGAAAATGTTATAAACGTCTTTGATTTTGGTCTTACTTATTTGTAAAAAGGCGTTATGTTCTCTCCTACTTTCTTGGTGTTCTAAACTTGTGACTTCTTCGATTTTGGTGGCCTCATACTTATTTACTAATGTAACAGGCGCTATGTCCTCTCCTACTTCCTTGGCCAGAGAAGTTTAATTGAAAGGAAGGAGTATAATTCTGAAAATTAATGTTTGCCTTCTCACTCCATAGTAGAGCATAGGCCATCGATAGCGACTTTCCACCGGATTTGGTATCCACTTGTTTTTGATGTTTCAGTAATCCAGTAAAACCACTGAGCGAGGGATTGGCCCAACCAGCAACTATTACTGTCAAATACTGACCCAAATAACCTCTAAATATAACCTGGAGTGTTTCAAATCTTATGTGATCCGAGTCATACAGTACGTGTCACCAACTCACCATCAGACTATAGGATAAGAGGCAAAAGATGCAATGCCACATTGGTTGCCCCGATTCCTGGACATCTTGATGTAGCCTTCCTCTCCCCAGTAAACGGCCCAGCTATACAAATACATTCAAAAAATGGCTGTCAACACTACTGTTCAGATGTTTATTTAATACACCACCATTAGATAGAAAGACAGATCTGATTTGAGTTACGATGTGATGTCAGCCTACCTGTTCTTCACCAACCAGTAGTCTTGACCACCTTCAGTTCCATAGCCCACCACCAACACAGCATGGTTGACATTACTGCTACTGCAGTAAGGGTCGTAGAAGACACCTTTGCAAAACAAATGCAAAAAAACACTAAATGAAGCAATGAGTCATTCTGTCTATCCAACTATATATCCCAACATTCTTCTCTTGGGCTCATAGTGGTCCCCTTACATCCTTACATCAGTCAATCGGTCAATCAATTTAATAAATAGTACCGTACGTGTAAGAGACAACCCACCAGATTCATAGTTCTGGAAGTTTTCAGCATCAACGGCCACAGACACGGGTCCCACATTGGCCACGATCCACTGTAGTGCAGATTCATCGCCACTGGGCGTCACATCAGAATATCCACTGCAGGTGGCACCAACATCAGAGGGATTGAAGCGGCAGGATCCATCCTGATAGATATTGAAATGAGGGCCATTAGAACATGCTTCTGTCACAACTTTTCCCATAGTCAACAATCACCAGCTCTACAATAAAATGAAACTGCATTTCTTGTGATAGTTAACTTTGCCCTAGAAGTTGAAGAACTGGAATTAATCCTCACAGTCATTTCTGATTTTTGCAGTAATCGTATGTTTCTTTCCTGTGGCTATACTGGCATTACAATATTCAGCACAGCATGAGATAGGAATATGTATGTCTCATGCCTTGTAATGAAGTTTTTTCTACACATTAACATATGGTTAGATGTAAATGCTGAACAAGCACTTTATTGAAATCAAAATACTTTTTTGAAAAATGATAAGCCAAAGCCCTTTTCCAGTTTCCTCCTAGAGTCTGTTCAGTACTGCACTTTGAGTCAATGTGCGTAAATGACCATCTGTGACCACAATTATTGCTTCAATACAAACATGGCTGCTAAAAAGAGAAAGTATATTCAAAATGTGAGAATAGTCTTAATCATGTTAGGATGGTCATGGCACAGTGATGATTTTGGAAAAGGCAGCCCATGAAAAAAAGATTAATGTGATGGTTTCCTTCCTCCTCAGTACTGTCATTGACATTCAAAATTTGACCTAGATTAGGCCAAAATAACACCACTATTAAAGTCCTTAGTCTCGCCATTTGGCGGCCATCTTGGCAACGCTTCCAGGCAGTTATTCTGGATGTACAAGATCAGACTCCCAGCTGAATGAATGTGGAGAGACATATAACTCCACACACCACAGTCAAAGAGACTTTATAAGTACATAGCTATACAGTTACAGATCCACACTTTCCCCCTCATTGGTTTGTCTCTTTCTATAATATGTTTACTACCTCATGATGCCTGCTGAAGAGGCTGATTTGAATAGTTTACTGTACCTCTGCCTCGTAGGGGTAATAGTCCTCTGTCTCTATCCCCCCGTTATCAATGACATACTGAAATGTTGGATCCATCCAACCTCCATTGCAGCCTTGGTTTTCATAGGACCTAGTGCAGTCCACCAGCTGCTGTTCACTCAGAGAGGGGAGACGTCCATATTTGATACAGGTGTGGGACTCCAGTGCACCTGTCTGAAATGCATGGTAATATGACAAGTTAGATTATTTCCACACAAATGCACATGCATGCACATACATACAGACACACACACACACACACACACACACACACACACAAAATGATTCCTCTTTCAGTAACTAACCGTGCTGAAAGCCCAGCAGGATCCACACCCTCCCTGGTTTTTGACAGGTGTAACACAGTCATTATCCCTCCAGTTCACAGAGGCTGACAGCTTAGCAGCGCCCCCTTTAGGTGTGGAAGTTACTGTGCCTCGGTGGGGCATGGCTTTGGTCTCATTGGAGGGGATCATGTTTCTGAGGAGGACAGTCTGACTGTATTCCTCACTGTTCTGTAAAAGAAGAGGAATTGTTTCTCGTAAACTAAACATGTAAAACACTTAAAACACCTTGAAACACACCACAGTGAAGAGGACAACCATACTGAATACACAGAGCAGTTCAGTTAGACCCTCCTACCATGTCAGAGAACTGGTTCATGCCCATGCGGTAGGTCTTGATGCCCTGATCAGCCTGGATGTTGTGGATCAGGACCCTGCGGCGGGTGGAGAGCCAGATGTTTTTACGATGGGCCTCCTCCTCAAGTGAGCTATATGATTTCTCTGTAGGACAAACATGGAGAGAGAAACATCACTGCCGTTATGTCAGGAAACGTTTTAGCAGAAGGAAAGATATTCTGGTGTATTTAGTTTAATAAATTATTGTACTTATTTTTTGACTTCAAAGAAATATTGATTGCAAGAATATACAATGACAATTTTTGTGAGCCCTCTCACCAAACTTGAGTTTCCATGCGTGGAACTCCAGGTCCTCCAGAGAGAGGCTGGCACAGCTCACCACTGCCAGAGAGGCAGCTGCAATGATCAACAACCTCATGCTGCCACACACAAGAACAAATAGGTTTTGACAATCACTGTCTTTGACTTTTTGAAATGGTGCAAAAAACACAGGATGTGTGTGTGTATGTGTGTGCGAGTGTGTGTGTGTGTGTGTGTGAGGTTCCTGTTTGTGTGTCTTGAAATCTTGAAACTTTCAATGGCATAGATATAACACCCACAGCTACTTCCAGTCAGGTGACTGTCACAAAGCAGCCATAAACAGGAGTGAAACACACTGACAGTGCTTACCAGTAAAAAAGGAAACATTGTGATATGCTATTAAGATGGCATGATCTGAGTCATTTAAAAAAGGATTGTCCAATGTTAAAAAGTGTGTGAGTTATATTGACTTCTTAGACACCGGTGGTTCCGCTATTCGGTTTTCTCTGTTTTCTGTTTCATTTCCTCTCTCTCAGGCCTCCAATGCCCTGGTGTTTTTGGTACTCTTTACTGGAGTCAGTGTCATATGGACAATCATAGTTGAGAAATTCCTCTGACACCACAAAAAACACAAAGATTGTGAAGTTGGACACCATTCTGCAAATGTCTGATATATTAATAGGCCAGTGTGTTGTTGTAAAGGTACATTACCTTCATAGACAAGATTATCAATCCATTTATTATCTAATACATTATTTTATTTCCTTTTTTCCCTTTTAGTGATATGATGTTATCCTCTTTATCCCTCGTTTGCAGTTTATGTACTTACACACAGTTGAGCATTTGTGTCGCTTTTCAACATGCAGTGCATATGCACATATCATTTTTGAATTACAGATAGTTTACATTCTCAAGTACAACGGGTATAAGTGTGTATTTCAGAGAGAGAGAGAGAGAGTTTGAATATCTCTTACCTGTTTGAAAGTTCCCTGTAAGATCCTATGGATGGTGATGAGAAGCAGTTTGACAGATAAGTGTTTAAACACTGACTCTTCTGCACTTAGGTGAAGGATGCAGATGCTCTTTTAACCTCTCCGCTCTCCTTAATCAGCCTTGTCCACGTGACCTCAAGTTCCTATTCTGATTCTCAATTAGTTCCTGTTCTGACTGTGATGATCACACTTCACAGGGACAGTTCAGATCAGTATTTCTCATCACAAGATGTGCTTCGGGTAAGGTGACCAGATCTCTGAAATGAAAACAGGGGACATTTCCAGTTCGGCAGTCCATATTTAATTGAAATATCCAATGTTTTATCTATGAAATAAAAAGGGGAACAGTTCCAGTCTTATGTATTTTTACCACGGTAACTGTTGCACTGTAATAAACTACTACTAAGGCCAAGTCATATTCCACATCTACAGTTGGTAGACACACCCCTGGGCTAGCTCTAGTTCTGGAGAGACAGAGACCGCTGCTCTCAACATGGCTGAAAAAGTGACGCAGTGACAATAATGATGCACTAGCCTACATCCAAGTAAGTCGCATGCCTATACATATTGGCTACGTATCACCTGGTAGTACGATTCCTAAATCACGTTAGCCTGTCCCTGTTTTAATCCATGGGTTACCTTCTGCCTTGAAAAGACATTTGTGGTGATGTTGTGGATTCACTTGACACTTGCTAGCTTCTGGTTGAGTTTTACATTTTCAGTGTTAAGATTAGTAACATGGAATCATATGTCCAGTACATTGTATTATATATTACCTACTTTAGTGTAATAAGACTAATATATCAAGTAGGCTAGTCAAATAAAAATAATCAAGAATCTATTGCAGGCAAAATCACAGCACGATAAGAAAAACATGCCAAGATCTTTGTGTTCAGTTCTACAGTTTTCTGACCAATATCTGAGAGTGAATGTACAGCCCTTGTGGAGGAGGGTCCTGCATGTAAAGATTCATTTTGATAATTTTCAAAGTGTTGGTGGTCTGTGTCAAAATATTCAGCATAGATTGCTATCATGGACTTTTCGTAAATTATCAGAATGGCTGAGGAAGTGGAGATTTGATGTCAGCATTGGTGATTCATGTGTTTGCGGTAAGAATCACATGGCTGTCATGCAATCATCAGGCTTAGGGGAAGCAGAGTTAGAATGCATGTACTTACTCAGTGTTGCATGCAAGATCGGATTTTTTATTTCTTGAACCTTCAACTCAAATTCTCAATGGATCATAAACCGCAGACAATCACATCAAATAGTAATCCCACACACAGCGCTATATAGTTACTGCTACACCATAAGAAGATGTTTTCTTTTATATAGTTAAATACCTACTATATCCACATCCTGACCATGAACACTCTGAATGTGTGTCCTGTTCCTGTTCCTGTTTCTCTATACAAAATATCAGGATGTAACAAGTTGTCTGTATGATACCTTTATTATTTTATTAATTTATTATTACTTATTATTTATTTAGGTAACATATTACACAAGCCTAGACTGGAATCTGGTGAAGGGTATAGATGACTACAGGAAAACCAAACTTGCAGTGGCTACAGACAGTGGACATATAAAAAATATCAGGGTGTAACAAGTTGTGTGTCTGATACCTTTATTATTTTATTAATTTATTATTACTTATTATTTATTTAGGTAACATATTACACAAGCCTAGACTGGAATCTGGTAAAGGGTATAGATGACTACAGGAAAACCAAACTTGCAGTGGCTGTCCATGTGAGTTGTGGGTGTCTGTCAGCAGCACTCTTAGCTCCAGCACCATGTTTCTGAGTTCCCTGAGCTCAGCAGAGACGTCCAACTGGGTAGTGACTGCAGCAGCAGCAGCAGCCCCAGTGCTCTGGCTCCCTGTGTGAACTTCAGTCTGGGTGCTCCGAGTCTGAGATCCACACATGGAGAGCAGCAGCATCATCCCTTTCACCTCACATATCCTAAGCGCATAATAACTCTCCTCTGTGCTGCAGACAGGAGTCCTCTCGGATACCATCCACAACTGGAACATGATTTCTTCATATAACAAGGTTATGGTTGAGTTGGAAAAGTTCATTTCTGAGTAGGGTTGCTCGATACTATTATTTAATTTCTAGTCCTGATAACAGAGCTGTGTTTGTTGGCCCATCTGAGAACCGATACGATACGTTTGAAAAAATAGCCAAGGCATTTGTTGTTTATTATGAGGCTTAAAGCACTGTTATGTTTGTTATCTTGCCATGCCATCCCCCATTTTGAGGCCCATCTGAGAGTGCATATACGGCCCTTGTGGAGGAGGGTCCTGCATGTAATGATTAATTTGGACTGGTGGACTGTGTCACAATATTCAGCATAGATTGCCATCATGGACATCTGGTAAACGATCAGAATGTTTAAGGAAGTGGAGATTCGATGTTGGCATTGGTGTTTCATGTGTTTGCGGTAGGAATCACATGGCTTTCATGCAATCATCAGGCTTAGGGGAAGCAGAGTTAGTGTGCCTGTTCTTACTCAGTGTTGCATGATTACATTTACATTTAGTCATTTAGCAGATGCTTTTATCCAAAGCAACTTACAAAGATGTATACACATTTTTACATTTACACTGATGGCACACTGCACATCAGGAGCAATTAGGGGTACAGTGTCTTGCTCAAGGACGCTTCGACAGGGAATTGAACTAACAATCTTCTGATTACTAAACGACTTCTCTACCTCCTGTACCACTGTCACGGTCATGAGGTCATGATGATATCACATTATATTTTGTGGTGGCACCGTTGGCTGTCCATGTGAGTTGAGGAATGAATCACATGGGTTACATTCCATCATGTGAAGAGGGGGAACCAGAAATCTTTTTTGTTTGTTTGGTTTTGGTTTTTATTTGTTTATTTGTTGTTGTTTTTCAGTACAATCCTAGGCTATCGGTGTCAGTGATGTGCTGTTAATGCATATGGCCAAGCAACAGAACAAGACAGAATAAGGACAAGAACAAGTCTAAATACCAGGAGTTTTGAATAGAACTAAATAGAACCCTTGTTCTCAAAGTGCAAGTTATGTGTTTCTATTCTATAGTTTCTATGGAGAAAAGAGAGAAGAACTCACTGCATTTAATCAACACATCACTCAAGAATACTTCTTCCAAATATTCTTGAGACTAGGGGTACGTTCGTCGTAGGGTTGAAGCTAAGTTAATCAATTGGCCTTTTAGCCCGTTAAGATTAGCGAGCTGATTGAGAACAGCAAATATCGGTTTGTTAACGGCTGATCCGCATCCTAATCATGTGGTTAATTTCAACCAGGCTAAAGTTATCATGGCATTTGCGCGTGCACGTCCTACTTCAAAAGGCAGGAAAGGTCGATCACCAAAACCATGATTTTATAACGGTATAATGGTTCTAAACTCAAAGAAAATGGCTCTTTTTTTCTCTGCTGGCGAGTAGGAGATGAACATGAACGCTTATGAAGAATACAAGACCATAATCATGGCAAAATTCAACACCACCACCGCTGTGAGAGCAAGGTGTGTTGGGATGTTTATAGGGTGATATCTATGTATGAATACCTGACGGCAAATGTCCACTGGTACAGAGGTTTCCTCTACCGGTTTAAATCTGCATGATTGCTAGTTCAACTCCCCTCACCTCCTTCCTCGATGTAGTTTTACATTTCCTTGGAAGTCGCTTTGAATAAAAGCGTCTGTTAAATGACTAAATGTATTAATAACAAATAGAATAAATTGTCTGTATTTCTCTCTATTCTTATCATGAGTCCACCTTAATCATTTTCTACAATAATGATATGCTATGGTGTACTAATAACACTCATATAATTATGAGTGCTTTGTTCTCCGTATCACCGACACTACAAAAATGTACCACTCGCAAAAAAGCGCAAGACAGTCAATGTTCGACTGTGGTGTTTGCAATAAATGACTCGAGAAGGTCTTGTAAATTAATGATTCCTTGTCGGCTGAATCGGTAGCGCTCATACAAGAATAATGGATCTTGGCGATCGCAAAGAACTCTCTCCCTCCGCTAATCTAACTCTAATATCAGTCCTTGGTCAATGGGATCCCTCCTTTTTCCGGGGGTGTGGCAAGCTTATCCAGCTACACTTAAGTTAGCCTGCCCTGGAGCAGGTTAGTGCTAATCGATATGTAACTATGGTGATTTATCAAAAGTTGCTTCCACGAACCAAAAAGAGGGGTGTTTTTTTATCTTAGCCTGGAAATTAGCTCGCTAAACCGCTTAGCGAGCTACGACGAATACCCCCTAGAACTAGTCTGAACATACTAGCATGGAATGGCATAAAAGGTCATAGGTCACAGATCCGCATATGGTCATGCACCGTTGTGATTTATCAGTGGGTCAGATAATCTGCTGTGACAGCATGTTTATTATCTTTTATTGTCTTTATCTATGACCTCACATCAGTCGCATTAGCAATGTTAAGATAATGTCATCCGCTGAGGCTAATGGCAGTCTGGTAAAACACTCCTAAATTCACACATCCTAACCTTTCCTACCAAAAGGTCTCACTTCAACATAGCAGACCAGTGTAAAGTACATGATGTATTTGGCTTTTTTGGAACAGAGGTTTCATTGCAACCTTCACTTCTCATAGTACCAGTCCTGTACAAACATCAACATTCCTCTTTTTTACGCAATGGTCTGAAAACCAGACTTGAGTAAACACCTTACTAAGAAATTAGAATATCGCTTTAATTTTAAAGTCTTAAAGATTGTGACCATATGGTAACTCCCCCAATACTTGGTATGTTACCCAATTAAATGGATTCAAACCGAGTCTGTTATAAGCAATAAATACTTTATTTCGATACAGATCTTCTGTGGTGTTTTTACTTGGCAGGAGTAACAAAAACACAATGACAATACATACATCAGACTTAAAAGAAAAGAAAGCAAAAACACATAACATAGGCCCAGGGGGGCCAACCCAGAGTAACTATAGTAACACTGCTAAAGTACCTCTGACCACTATTCAGCCATACGTGATGAATAGCACACTCATGCACACACTAGTGTAATACTGCAAAGTGCAAAACAGTGAGGTCAAGATAAATCACACAGAGAACAACCTTATACAGGTCGTGTCAAACTCCACCACTAAGGGGGTGTTCACACAGCAACTCAAGGGGCAGAATAGTACCATAAATGTACCAACACAGTGTTACCTTGCCACTCACCCTGGGTTAGGCACCCAGGCCACAGAAATGGGTGACAATAATACAAATACACGTAACAACGAGACACGTGGCTTCAGCTAGGTCAGTCAACACACAAATAACTAAATCAAAGAAATAAACAGTGGCTAGACTATCAACTGTGGTCAATTGCTGCTGTGATCTACAAAAGAGAGATTGTTTTAAACATTGACAGATATTGCACATTTTCCCTGAAACAGTATAAATATCTCATCCCTTTAATAATTACAAAATAGACATTTGAATATAAAAACATTTCAGACACGTTAAAAGAATTACAATATGAAGCACTACAGCAGTGCTCTGCCTACCTTGGCGGTCATACAAAAGGAAGGACCCAGGTGGACATGGGAGGAGGGACCCAGTATAGGCTAGCCGACTGGCATTAATATAGCCATCCTAGTAGTCAACTTTTCATAATTAAGAGTTGTCATTATCCAAGATCACACAACACAGAATATAGTTATCATCTTGCTGTCTCTGCAGCGGGAGAAAAAAAACGCTGTTTGAATGCAGCTCTGCAGTGGGATGATGCCCAATGCGGCTGAATCATCTCGCTGTTGCTCCTTCTCCTTGTCTGTGTCAGAGGCATTCTCATTTAATTTTCTTAAACCATCAATCCATGACCTTGTTCTGAGTTGTATGTTGAAATGTCGCAATAATTCCTACTTTTGGCCATTGCGGACCATTACGGGGCACTGGCGGACGGACCACACTTTGAGAACGACTGATATAGATAATTTAGGCTCAACATCTGAAAGTCATCTAACCCTAACCCAGACAGAATTTTGCCTAGTCATATAGTTCATCATTGCCTGCATGTCGGGTCCGCCAAACATTTGTACATTATACTCGCTGGGGTGGGGCTGGGACACATCAGGGCGATAAGGCATTGAACATTCCATATTTAAAATATCTTAATAAGTAGTGAAGTCAACATGTCTGCTTCACATGAAGCAGAAGTTCGTTTATTGACATCTTTTAAGGACGGCCACATGCCGTTTAATCATATTTGATAGCGCCAAATTGCGTAGAGGCCGAGAGCGGTATTGCAGACAAATTATAGCTCGCAACATATTGAAAAAAATAACTGAACTATTTCATTTTTTGGAGCTGTGAACTTAGTTCAAAAGTTTGAATGATAAACTATGAACTGAACTAGTTCATTTTAAAAATTGTGAAATATGAACTGAACTAGTTCATGTAGAAAGTGAACTTTCCCAACACTGGAACTTGTCTGCTTCACATAAAGCAAGTTTTTGAGAATAAAATAACTTTTAAACTAACATTTAGGATAACAGCCTTCTTCCTGTTGCGGGAATTAGTTTGTGTCCTAGCTGTGACAATGGGATTACAGGCGACAAATGCATCATAAAGCAAGTTTAAAAGAAACTGTCATCTGGAGAGTTTAAAACGAAACTTAACTACGGGAAATTAACTGTATGGAGATATTTCTGTCGGATGGCATCATAGTCGATGCGGATTCTAATTTTCTTGTCTTTTAATTGGAGCAGTATCAAAGAGCTGTGCATTTATTTGCCTTTCTTGGCCTTGATCTTCGTCAGGTAGAATTCCAGTTGTTTACCTTCCAAGATGTAGCCGTCAGCTCTGCCGCACTGGCCAGGTCGTGAGGCAATGCACGCAAGCAGTTTGCCCTGCTGGAACTGCTCATCCAAGAGGGGACTGATCTTGCTCTTTTTCTTGCGCTCATCATACTTCTTTTGGGTCTTCTTGGATCGCTTCTTGTTAAGGATCTCCTCCTCCTCAGGGCTCAGTTTGGCACCCTTCTTGCGTCCAAGGGGGGTTGTATAGTGGGCCTCATACCACTGCCTGAAAGGAGTGCTGTCCACAAGGATGATGCAGTTCTTCACAAGTCTTGGTTCCCACCAGCTCGTTGTTGGAGGCATTGTACACCACATCAATGATCCTGGTCTTGCGGGTGCAGCATTCTGAGCCCCATGAAAAGTTGCCGACATCCAACCTCAGAGCACGGTATTTCTTGTTTCCTCCACGAACCCTCACTGTGTGGATGCGACGTGCTCCAATCTTTGTATTTGCTGGAGGGCGTCTGAGCTCATACTTCCGCTTCTTGTGGACGGGATTCCGTTTACCACCTGTCTTGCGGTGTTTATGCCAGTTGTCCCTTGAGATACCCATTCTCAGGCGCCGGCTAGAAAGAGCGTCGATGCGGATTCTAATGAGGCTGTTGGATATGTGTGAAGTTTTAATGAAATATGATTGATGCCATCCCTTTCTCAACAACAACATCGATTAAACCTGGATGGTTGGACTATGTAAATAGTTTTATTTCATTCCTTTCTTGCAATGTGAATAATTTAATTTCAATATGCTATATATATCTCCCACTTGTGCACGCTTGTGCCTTAACGGGGCTTGTTTGTGTGAGCAAGTGCATGTATCTTGATGCTGGAGTTTAATAAAGGCAGGCTATTCATAAAAAACGTATGTAAATGTGTCAGTAGTATGAACAGTTGAGACATTGACTCCATTGGGCTCAGGTCGGTTTGGACAAAATATTTTAATTGCTGTCAGCTCGTGCTGGGCTCTGGCACTACTCTGTTGGACACGGCTGGCTCTGGGGTTGATCCACTCTCTTAACAGAATAGGAACAGATAGGGAATGAAACAGGAAATGTGAGATTCCGGAAATGATGTCGTTCGGAAATGATTTCTTTAGCGGACCAATCACAGCCAAGGGGGTATCCGTCGCTATCCGTTCATATCCGAAAAAGTTACAAAAATCGAGAGGTGCTCGTCGGTGTCCGTCCAGCTCTCCGAAGGGCTCGGATGGGCGTTCCACCACGGGGAAGGGTGTTGCCAAGGCGTGGCTATGTGTCCGTCTCCGTCCAAACGGACGACCATAAATTAGGCATGACTCCCACCAGTGACGGCAACGTGCGTTTCAAACAATCTGCGAGAGCATATCCTAGTTTAAAGCCATAGCTGTCCATCTGATAAACCATTTTCAGTCATCTGAATAGCGTCAGGCATCGCTGTCAAATATCATTTCCACAAATGATTTCTTCATTTTTAAGCTATAGCAGTCACGAAGCAAAACTATTTTGATCTTTTTGACCTTTGTGGTCAAAAAATTGTGTCCATGGGCGAACTCCACGTGTTGTGTTGAATGCGCAAAGCCTGTGCTTGAAATGACTCCTCTGGCGCATGGAAAGCGCACCAGAGAACCTTTGGTTACGCGTGGACCAATCACACCGTAATATTATTCAAAGAGGCAATGGGCATACCATTGTAAACATGAGAATGAGTACTATTGGATATAATAGGTGTCAATCAGTTTATAGTAACTGGATTGGAGAAACAGGCATTTTGAATGCGGTCATCTGTTACAGGAAGTGGTTGGTTTGTGGGCACTAGACATGAAAATTACGGTAGAACAAGGAATACAATTGTACTGTGGCCAAAAAAACTACACAGTTTTGCAGAAGAGATATATGGCTTTGATTATTCAGGTATGTTTTGGTAAAAAAAAGATTTATCATGGCCACAAGGAGTTCGAGAAGATTGAGATCATATGATATGGGAAATGGAGACATGTTTTGTGCTGTGATGTGAGTACATAAATAAACCACAATAATATCCTCAATTAAACTGTTCAGTGTCATCATTTAGTTGTTTGGATAGATAACGATGTTTTCATGGCAGAAAACAAGACATTTTGGCAAAGATAGCATGTTTAAATGGACGATTAGTTTGAGGAGGCGTCGGGGGTGGGGCACAGCAGGGGGCACACCACGTTTTTCTTTTGGTGGTTTTCTAACGAACTGTTGAACACAGGCATTTTATATTACGTGTGCTTGTGGCGTTATTAGTGCTTTTTCAGATGAAAGTCTGTTTATGGTGAAATGTTTTTTTTTTTATGGCTACATGCACGTAATTAAGATGTTATCAGCCGATCAGGTTTTTTCTTCAGTGTAAAACAATGACTTGGCTGTGTGAAAATAAAAAGAGTCAGGTAGTCCATGCACCTCTCCCTACCTCTGTGTTAAAACAGAGCTCATTACAGTTGTATGATTTTACATAAGAAATACATTCGTTTTAAGGGTCTCTTCTGAAGTCTACACAAGCGCATATCGTGTCCATCATGCACATAAGGTGTTAGAGATGGATTGCGTCTGTGCAGGCACTGTCTTAAACTGAGATTAGGTAAATTGGCTATGCACTACCTGATTCATAAAGCTGGAAGGAGGAGTGTCCGGCCACAGACACGGGTCCCACAGTAGCCACGGCCTCTTGCAGAGCGTTCTCGTCACCGCTGGTCACATCCATGTAGCCGGTGCATATGGCGCCGATGCTGCATTTCCCGTCCTGTGGTGATGACAAGAGATCCGGTGTTAGGTGTGTTAAATGGCTGCTGACTTGAATTCTGTTCAGAATTTTACTACGATATGTTACGGCTCTTTATATTTAATGCAGTCATACTTAAATTATTATTATGTTATATATCTATAATTATAATTATTATTCATCATTTATATGTATTTATATATTTATATATCTATAATTATAATTATTATTCATCATTTATATTTATTTATTCACCCTTGGTCCTTGGCCTACTTCACACAAGAAATCGCCAGAAATCAATTGCTTTTTCAATCGGATGGCAGTAACAAATATTGTCCACTAGAGGTAAGTGTTGTTCCATCTTTTAATTCTAACTGTATCCATAGTGCTGCTGCTTACCTAAGCCTCATAGGGATAGGAGTCCTCAGTGTGGATTCCTCCATTTGCCTTGATGTACTGGAAGGCCTGGTCCCATGCAGCCCATGTTGCCAAATTTGCCGGAGCAATCGACCAGCTGCTGTTCGCTCAGACCAGCTTAATGCAATGATTCATGGGACATAATAAACTCATGTATCCATCTTGATTTTTAATGACAACAATTAGTCTGGTGATCTAAGTTCCAGTTTTTTATCAAGTGTGGCATCATCAATCACACTGACAAATAGATATTGATTAGATATTAGATATAATGAGATATTTTCCAGGCGCTACATTAAAGCATCAGATGTGCAGTATGTCACTTCTGAATGGTGTGACACTAGACTGTATTGTGGAAATTACCATAATCCAGACCCCCCAGGATCTCGCGATGTTGCGATCACAACTATTAACGCAAATTCAACCAATCCCTGTGAATTCAGCGCTACGTTGCAATTTTAACCAATCACCGCAACTTTCCGCAAATTTGACCAATCATCGTCGTCTCCCACAACTCCCTCCCTTCTGCCTTACTTCCGTATTATGTTCGAGAGCAGCAGCATTTTGTTACCAAAATAACAGCAAAAGATAGCGAAAAGCAGCACCCTGGCATTCTACACGAAAGCGGAGGGAAACTATTTTGCACCGCATGCCACATTGTGGTCGAACATAAGAGGATATCGTCGATTGATAAGCACTTTGCCACCGCAAAACATAGAAGGAGAACGGCAGAAATGCAGGCAGGACGTCAGACGAGAAGACAGATTACAGACTGTTGCATCCAACAACTAAACTAAACCCAACTAAATAAAATTGTTTTGTATCATTCAAACAAACATAAATGTATTGACACCTTTTGAATATGGATTCAGTGTATACATAGGCTTAAGTTCTGTGTACTGTTAATGAAGGTGTGTTGTGTTTCCAGTAAAGGACTGTGTATAATAATAATGCATGTTTACATTATTTAATGTATTCAAGACATTAATGGATACAAAAAAGAGTACTTGATTTTGCATTGTTTAGGCGTCCTCAGCATAAATTATGCTTAATTCTGCTGTGAGGTTCTGTGCACTTAAAAATTTGAACTGTGATTTTTTTTTGATCATATGTGATGGCTCGTAACATTTTATCTAGTCTTACCAACAGTTGCACCTCGTTGTGGATAAGTAAGGCCTATTTTGCCACATTTTTCTAGTCCTGGTAATCTATTGTTCGGCATGTTGGTAAGGTTATTTAGAGGACCATTTGGTGGTTTTATTATTTAATTAATGTTTGTTCATTAATTACTTATTCTTCAACAAATTACTCAATTATAATGACGAAGAGGGAAATTCGCAACGTTTTATCGCAACGTTCACTTGCTCCCGCAATTTCATCGCAACAAACATCTAAAAAACACAGCAAATTTCATCGCATTTTTTTGGAAAAGCTCCCGCGAAATCAGGCATTTTAGGCCGCAACTATCTAAAAAAAAGGCTCGCAAAATCCTAGGGGGACTGATAATCGTGGGAGAAGATAAAAGATAAGCGCATGACAGTTGACTTTGTGTCAAGTTAGTAAGTAATGTGAGTTACTGCTTGGAACACATAGGAACACAACTGCATGGACTAATTTTATGACCATCACTCAATCTTAGCCATTCCAAACACAGTCTATACTGTGATTGCAGACATAGGCTGTGGTTGCGGTCAAACAAGGGTGGCCTTTTCAAAGCAGCATTATTATCTGTACAGATATTTGGATAGGGAGAAACTATGTCACATTTGTTTGATGTAAAATTTGTGCTGGAGTATAATGAAACTCATTGGGGTACTGAGTGTGTTCCCCAGAGAACTGATCTATGCAATACAAGGTTTATTTATCACTTTTAAACACCTTTTTGAATTTCAATTTGTTGAAATGTATCTCGGTAACCCATAAACAGGTGTACAAACCTGTAAAACAGCATGTATTCATGCATGGGGAAATTCATCTCATTGGGGGATGGGGAAACCTCACACCATTATTCATGTGTTAAAGAAGCTACATTGAAAACATTTTAGAATAATCAATAACTATCAGTTCCTCATATGTTCATGAAAGTTCAAAGTTGAAATTCTTCTTTTCATGTCTAGTACAAGCCAGAAATTACAGTAATAATTGCTCTTCTGTTCTCAGACACACAGACAGAGAGTTAGATGGATACTGTGCATAGATAGATAGATAGATGGATAGAATGGTTGTAAAAGCATTTACGTCAGTCAATCTATCATTCCACCAATAAACCAATCATTTAACCAAGCAATCAAACTCTCTCTTCAAAATGTGATCAGACTTTAACCATTTCAATATGACCTACAGTGACAAAAATGTACCCCAGAACCCACCAGACTCATAGAACTGGAAGTCCTGCTCAGCATCAATGGCCACAGACACGGGTCCCTCATTGGTCACAGCCTCTTGAAGGGCAGATTCATCTCCTGGAGCTTTCACCTTGGTGTATCTTCTACAGGAGGCGCCAAGATCAGAGCATTTGAAGCGACAATTGTCATCCCGAGAGGCATTTATATTTCTGTCATTAGCACATCGTCCTGTCTTAAGATTGACAACACTTGCACTGTCTTTATCTAAGTCCCTTTGCTGTGAAAAGAATAACATTGCTCTGTTACATTTCTACAATATATTGTTTATCCAGACCTACTCACGCTACAGACAAGGGCCCTCATTTATAAAACGTACTTACGCACAGATTTGATCCTAGAGTGTTCGTCCAATCAAATCCACGTCAAAGTACAGATTTGGAAAAGGACGTATCTCTACGTCAGGTTCTATTTCAAGTAAGTATATTTCCTTGTGGCAATACTGGAGTACTGCAGGAATTCGGAACTCTCTGAGCGCCGACACGCAGTTTCATCATCATCATCGTCACCAATGGTAAAAGGCCAAATTAATGTTTCGCTCAATAAAATCAATTTAACAATTTGAATAATTGAAAAAGCATCAGTCCACAGCACTGTCCTTAGTACAAAAACGCGTGGAAAACATTTAGCTCAATCTATAGCCTATAAAAAGTCTGATAGTGGCTTAGTTTTCAATAGAAGATATGGCTGCATTGGCGTTGTTAGAGGATATTGCCAACCGCGGAGAGAAAGGGTTTTACGTGAACGCGCAGACTTTTTGACGCAGGATGATGTATGGCTGATAATCAGGTACCGCTTGCCAAGAACAGCTCTGTTACCAAAACTTTCAGTTCTGGACGGAAGATCCAACAGTGCCAGAAAGGGCTGAAATGACCAAATAAGTTGATATCTCCTCCTCCTTTGCTTACGTTTTAGTACAGATATATTAGGCAACACTGTATGTCAGGTTTTTCTGTGTACTTGATACGTGATCAATGCAGCCCCTTTTTAAGGACAGATCATTACAATTTATACTTGGTGTTTTGCTTAGGATAAGGTTTAGAGTTGGTGTTGGCAACAAACGTTACATATCATTCATTCATATGTTAAATTATTAGCAGCTTACTGAAGTACATTATATTAGGAGCACTTAAACGGAAGCGGGTCCATACTCTGATGTCAACATGAGCAAGAATTTTATTGCTGAAAAAATCATGATACAAAACACAAATTCATGTTCTGAAGATGACATTTTTATTTAGGTAACATATATAAACATCACACTACATCAGAAGTCATCTATGTTGTATTTTGGTCAATTATATACATGGCTGCAGGAAGAGGAAACTGGACGCCACGTATCAAACATGTGACCACTGTGGTTATGTAAGTGGTGCTGAGATCACATGGAATACAAAGCCTGACCTGACTTAAGACAGGGATATACTTTCAGTCAGCATTTGTGACGATATACATTTATGTGTACAGATACACAATCAGTGAATGTCTAACCCTCAGGGAAGACACCTCAGCCTCTCAGCTGAGAAGAACTGTGCTAGGACAGTTGAAGAAAGCCTTTGATCACAAATGTCATGATTTTCTGCACGTCAAATAAAAATAAGATAAGAACCTTATCTAGTTTTCACACTGGCTCCCCTCAACATGAGATCAGCTGATAGGCTAGATAATGATCTTTAACTCCCAATGATGTCAGCTATTGCAATTACTGATGGTTTGCCCATCCCATATCAGGCTCCCATAATGTTTACATAACAGGCTACAGACCTAGAAAACAGCTATTACTAAGTTATGGGGAAACTTCACACCACACGTCTTTAAAAAGACACATTTCCCTGAAAACATCAAACATTTTCAGACAACATCATTTGAGAGCTGAAAATTGAAGGTGAGACTGTGGCAAAATGAAAATGAAAGGTTATAATTGAAAATTGAAGTCATACTTTTCCTTTTTGCATAGTAAGAAAAGATCAGTGAGGTTTCTAGTCGTCTTGTCGCGTAGTTGTCTCCGATTGACCTCTGTGGGACAAACAGACAGTGAAATATTAGGTTTGTCACAGAGGACTTTCACTATGAGTCCTAACCCATTTAGCTTGTTAATTAAGCCACCTAATACTTTTCAAGTGTTAAACATATTCACATGAAATATAGAACATTTTCTAAACTTGTGACTTCTTCGATTTTGGTGGCCTCTTAATTATTTACTCATGTATTAGGCGCTATATGTCCTCTCCTACTTCCTTGGTCAGAGAACCTAACTGAAAGGAAGGAGTATAAATCTGGAAATTAAATCAATACTGTGTGCACATCAGATCATTTCTCCAATTCACTTTTCCAATTACATTGTTAAACCGAGTGGAATTTCTGTCATCAACAAATGAATGTATTGTATTTCTATTGAATGTATGATTTGAATGTACTGTAAAATACTGACACTAATAATCTCTAGATATAGATAGTGTTTCAAATCTTATGTGATCCGAGTCATACAGTATGTGTCACCAACTCACCCTCAGACTATAGGATAAGAGGCAAAAGATGCAATGAAACACTGGTTGCCCTGATTCCTGGACATCTTGATGTAGCCTTCCTCTCCCCAAGCAACACCCCAGCTATACAAATACATTCAAAAAAGGCTGTCACCACTACTGTTCAGGCATTTATTTAATACACCACCATGAGATAGATAGACAGATCTTATTTGAGTTATGATGTGATGTCAGCCTACCTATTCTTCACCAACCAGTAGTCTCGACCACCTTCAGTTCCATAGCCCACCACCAACACAGCATGGTTATGTTGATTGCTATTGCAGTCAGGGTCATTGAAGACACCTTTGCAAAACAATGAACACTAAATTAACCAATGAGTCATTTTGTCTATCTATCCAACTAAATATCCCACCATTCTTATCTTGGGCTCCCCTTAGATCCAATCAATCATTCAATCAGTCAGTCGATCAATGCAATAAACAGTACCGTAGGTGTAAGAGACAACCCACCAGATCCATAGTTCTGGAAGTGTTCAGAATCAATGACCACAGACACGGGTCCCACATTGGCCACGGACCACTGTAGTGCAGATTCATCGCCACTGGGCGTCACATCAGAATATCCACTGCAGGTGGCACCAACACCAGAGGGATTGAAGCGGCAGGATCCATCCTGATAGATATTGAATTGAGGGCCATTAGAACATGCTTCTGTCGCAACATTTCCCATGGGCAACAAGCACCAGGTCTACAACAAAATGAAACTGCATTTCTTGTGATAGTTAATTTGCATCATTGCATTTAGCAGAGACTTGTGTCCGTAGGTGTGCTTCCTGGGAATCAAACTCATGACCTTCATGTTATTGGCACCTTGCCCTAGAAGTTGAATTACAGGAATTAATCCTCACAGTAATTTCTGATTTTTTATATTGAAATCAAAATACTTTTTAGAAAAAGGATAAGCCAAAGCCATTTTCCAGTTCCCTCCTAGAGTCAGTTCAGTACTGCACTTTCAGTCAATGTGTATAAATGACCAGCTGTGACCACAAACATTGCTGCAATACAAACATGGCTGCTAAAAAGAGAAAGTATATTAAAAATATGAGTATATTCTTAATCATGTAAGGAGGTCATGGCACATTGGTGAGTTTGGAGAAGGCCGCCCAGTGATGGCTTTATTCCTCCTCAGTACTGTCATTACTTCATCGCAATCCTGTCACATTTAAAAATGGCCTTAGAGTTTACCAGACCTAGATTAGGCCAAAATATCACCACCATTAAAGTCCTTAGTCTTGCCATTTGGCAGCCATCTTGGCAACGCTTCCAGGCAGTTATTCTGGGTGTACAAGATCAGACTCCCAGCTGAATGAATGTGGAGAGACCCATAACTCCCAGGGACGTGCGGTCAGAGGAGGCCGTCATCGTGAAAAGTAAAAAATGTCTCTACTGATCTGTGGTATAGATGTAATTTCAACATGATTCCAATCATTTCGAGCATTTGTATAATCAAAATCGCTGAATTTGCGCATGTCCTGTTCAAATAGACGGGAGAAAGCGCGGGACGTGCGGTCAGGGGAGGCAGTGTATATATGTCTATGGGAGACAGGGGAGGCTGTCGGCAGAGATAACGTATTGACCAGAGAATCCGTATTGAAACCGGAAGTGGGTGATTTACTCTGTTTGATTGGCTAATAACAGGACCTTTACTTTTTCGTTGAGAAATTATGTTGATCGCCTGACATTTAAACGATCGGTTTTCTTTAAATTATTATTATTTTCGTGAAGTTATACGGCTCAATACTCAATTGACTTGTTAACCGAACTTTTACGAAGTCATACAACTAAACACACAAGTGACTTGTTAACCGAACTTTTACGAAGCTATATGACCAAACACAAAGCTAGCACTGTTAATTCCGGGACGTCAGAGGCAATGTCGACATCTTACGTTCGACAGCGGGCTTACCACACACCGTATAGTACAGAGCTAGCTCTATACTAGCTCGCCTAAGATACTGTAATTTAAGCTAACCAATTACCTCATTCCCCCCAAAACCCATCGATTGTGTGTTAGTGATGTGTAACATATATCCTTTATCAGTCAATGAAGTTATTTACGTTTATTTACCGCTAGCGATTACACCGACATAAGTGTAATTAAATTGCTAGCTAGCTAGCTAGGTAAATTAGCTTGCGTAAGATACTGTAATTTTTAGCTTACCTATTACCTAATTATCACACAAAAAACATCGATTACGTGTGTTTGTGATGTGTACAGGGCTGGATTAAGACAATGGGCTTTAGGGGCTGCAGCCCTGGGCCTCGCCACCAGGGGGCCTCAGGTTGCCCGATGTCGAATGAGTCAACGGCACCGCGCATAACGTAAGAAAAATTCAGAGTGAAAACAAAAATAATGCGCTAAAATGTCCGGTCAAAGAAAGCACATGCAGTCTATAAAGAAACCTGCAGATACTTTGGATTTCTTACTCGACTTGAAAAACTCTCCCTCAGTGAAATACGTGAACAAAGTGTCAGATTGCAGACCAAATACAACGCAGATCTAGTGCAGTTTGTGAATTTCTCCCGAGTTGCTCTCACTGACCCAACAACACAGAAAAACCTACTTTCATTAATACGGGAGAGACATCTCCATTGTTTACCCAAATGTGGAGATAGCGCTGGGGATTTACCTTACATTGCCCGTTAGTAATGCCAGTGGGGAGAGGTCATTCTCCAAATTAGGAATTATTAAGCATAGACTGAGGACATCAATGTGCGAGGACAGACTGAACAATTTTACTTTAATGTCAATAGAGCATGACATACTGCGCCAACTGGACTTTGAAGAGCTCATTGATGACTTTGCATTGAGAAAGAGCAGAAAACGGGCCTTTTAATATCACTAACGTGGTGATGGTGAGTCACATGTTTGTTCTATGTCAGGCCGCGGCTGCCAACACTCAACATGGCTCCATTATTGTAAAATAGTTTTTTTAAATAGCTTGTTTGAATGTAAGCTAATTCAAATGCTTTCCACCCTGGAGATGTTGCACTGTATATCTGACTGTCTGCCTTCTTGTGTTTGTTTTTTTGAGTAACCTATAATGGTCATTCCCTGGCTATTTAGAGCCTTGTTTTTGCTTTTGAATAAATGGAAATATGTAGGCTATACTTTTACATTATTGGTTTATTATTGTCTACAGTGTAGCCTACTACACACATACATTGTCCTTGGCTTTAAACTGATCATATTTATAGAGTGGTTCTGTGGACTTTAAATCACTGATGTGTCAGTGCACCTGGAGTGGGTTTGTGTGCGTGTCATGATGTGCGTCGGGGCGATATAGGGGCCTCATCCTGGTAATTATCCCCAGGCCTCAAAATGTCTTAATCCGGCCCTGGATGTGTAACATATATCCTTAATCAGTCATTCAAGTTATTAATGTTTATTTACCGCTAGCGATTACACCGACACAAGTGTAATTCAATCGCTATTAATGTTGAACTTGAACTTCAACAACGTGACGCAACATTAAAAGCCAGGCATCGACATGGTTCCTAAAGAATAAATCAAAGGTCCTTGTCCATTTCTGTTCAGGACATGTGACAAGTTTCATCCAACCAGAGACCGGAGTAAAGTGACGACTTCCGGTTTCAATACGGATTCTCTAGTCAATATGTTATCTCTGCCGACAGAGGCAGTGCCTCACCTAGGATTGCGCAATCGCTCACAAACTGGGTTTAGCGTGCGCATGCGTAGAACCTATTTAGCCTTGTTGATCTGAGATAAATCTGCATTGAAAAAGCACTTAGGTGAGGCACACAGTACCTCTGCCTCAATGAGGGAGCAGTGTTGCCAACTTAGCGACTTTGTCGCTATATCTGGCGACTTTCCAGACCCCCTTGGAGACTTTATTAGCAAAAAGCGACTAGCGACAAAACTTTTTTCTGTCATTATTATTTGATTTTTGTGTCGACAAAGCACTGAAAAACCATCTCACATATCCCGTTCTGCAGTTCACGTTACAACCGATCTCACGAGAGCTGAGTACAGCGAGGGCTGTCATCGTCTCCTCTCCACTCACACAGCGCCTGCGCGGCTAGTCTGACTAGATAGCAGCAAAATATTAGAGCTTTGTATTCGCGGGCAAAATGTTAGAACTTTGTATTCGCGCAAAAATTGTACCCGGCAGCGGCCAATCAGATTGTTTTGTGTCGTCTCTGACAGTTTGAAAATGCTATTTCCACACGCTACAACACGCCCACTCAAAGCGATGGAAGCGTATCGCGTCGCTGTCATGGGTTTGCACCGTGAGGGAGGCGTGCGAGAGCGCACCGGTCGGGTTTATGCTGGTTCTGACGTTGCTCTTCTTCTACACTTCTACTTGATCTTGACGGCGAAAATGGACGTTTTTATTGCTAAGCTGAAGCTGTTCTCAAAACTGGACTTTCAGTCCAAACGTGAAATGATCAATGATGGGAGACCAATGCTGGAGCTAAAAGGTATGCTTCAAACGACGGGACAGAAGATAATTCGATCGACATCTCACATTCAAAGCCAAATTGCTTTGAAAATGTTTGGAACCTCAAGAATAAATTTGGTTTTGGACATACAGCGGCAGCTCCGTTGATTTCCCATTATTTCTCTTAGGATTGTTTAATGTCTATGTGAAGCCATTTAACATCACACAAGTGGTTGTGATCACTTTGAACCCAAGACTGCTTTTTATTGTTGAGCTGATTTTGAGAAATTAAACTTAAATTGCAGCTAAAGTTGTGTTTCCTGGTTGCTATATCCAGTTGCTATGCTAACTAATTAGCTAGCTAAGGAAACTTAATAACCTTAAACGATTTAATTGGAAGAGTTCAATTTGCATGAAATGATAGCTGGTTATCTAGCTGATGTTATAGTCTCCTCGATTTAACTCAATTATAATGGGAAAAGGTAGAAACCCTCAGGGTGCTTGTGCAACTTCATATGAAAGAGTTCATTAGCAGCTGCCAACTGTATGTACCTTACCTATACCTCTGTAAAGAATGCTGATATGAAAAACAACCAGTAGTCAATGTGCAAGCTGCCAATTGAATGGTGATTTAAGATACTCTATTGGGTTTATGTATTTGTAAATCTGACTCTGAAAGAGTCAGTGCCTCACCAGCCACGAACCTCACCGCACGTCACTGATACTCCACACACCACGGTCAAAGATAATTTATAAGTACATAGCTATACAGTTACAGATCCACCATTTTAAGCAATACGGATTCCCCCTTTAATTTTTCCCTCATTGGTTTATCTATTTCTATAACATTCTACTACCTCATGATGCCTGCTGAAGAGGCTGATTTGAATAGTTTACAGTACCTTTCCCTCATAGGGGTAATAGGCCTCTGTCTCTATCCCCCCCGTTATCAATGACATACTGAAATGAAGGATCCATCCAACCTCCATTGCAGCCCTGATTTCCATAGGACCCAGTGCAGTCCACCAGCTGCTGTTCACTCAGAGAGGGCAGGTTTCCATATTTTATGCAGTAGTGGGACTCTAGTGCACCTGCCTGAAATGCATGGTAATATGACAAGTTTATGTCCACACAAATGCACATTCATGCACATACACACAAACATAAAATTATTCCTCTTTCAGTAACTTACAGTGCTGAAGGCCCAGCAGGATCCACACCCTCCCTGGTATTTCACAGGTGTAACACAGCCATTATCCCTCCAGTCTACAGAGTCAGGCAGCTTAGCAGCGCCCCCTTTAGGTTGGGAGGGTATTGTGCCTCTGTGGGGCATGGCTTTGGTCTCATTGGAGGGGATCATGCTTCTTCTTCTGAGGACAGTCTGACTGAATTCCTCACTGTCCTGTAAAAGAAGAGGAATTGTTTCTCGTAAACTAAACATGTCAAACACTTAAAACACCTTGAAACACACCACAGTGAAGAGGACAACCATACTGAACACACCTAGCTATTCTGTCATGAGTTACTCTGTGACAACTAGACCCTCTTACCATGTCAGAAAACTGGTTCATGCCCATGCGGTAGGTCTTGATGCCCTGATCAGCCAGGATGTTGTGGATCAGGACCCTGCGGCGGGTGGAGAGCCAGATGTTTTTACGATGGGCATCCTCCTCAAGTGAGCTATAGGATTTCTCTGCAGCACAAATAGGACAAGCATGGAGAGAGAAACATCACTGCCTTTATGTCAGGAAACGTTTTAGGCAGAAGGAAAGATATTCTGGTGTATTTTGTTCAATAAATGATCGATGAAGACTTCAATGATATATTGGTTACAAGAATATATGATAACATTCTTTTGAGCCTCCTCACCAAACTTGAGTTTCCATGCGTGGAACTCCAGGTCCTCCAGAGAGAGGCTGGCACAGCTCACCACTGCCAGAGAGGCAGCTGCAATGATCAACAACCTCATGCTGCCACACACAAGAACAAATAAGTTTTGACAATCACTGTCTTTGACTTTTTGAAATGGTGCAACAGGATGTGTGTGTGTGTGTGTGAGGTTCCTGTTTGTGTGTCTTGAAATCTTGAAACTTCAATGGCATAGATATAACACCCACAGCTACTTCCAGTCAGGTGACTGTCACAAAGCAGACATAAACAGGAGTGAAACATACTGACAGTGCTTACCAGTAAAAAAGAGACATTGTGATATGCTGCGGAAAATTACATATTTGAACAACTTAATACATTTTTAGGGAATGACCAACGATCTACTGTACTACAATCATTGTACAGCTACAACAGCTGCATTGCTGTGACACACACACACACACACACCACACACACTGGTCTGCACTATTTTCTGAGACTGAATGAACAATGCTGTTAGTGGCATACTGTATATCCAAGTCAATGAATATTGCTTAAGTGTTAGAATTAATGTCTAATATACGATTTTAAAGCTATGGCTTGTGATATGGCAAGCGATGGCGTGATCTGAGTCAATTAAAAAAGGATTGTTTAATGTTAAAAAGTTTGTGAGTCATATTGGCTTCTCAGACATCGGTGGTTCCTGTATTATTTTTTTCTCTTTGTTTTCTGTTTCATTTCCTCTCTCTCAGGCCTCCAATGCCCTGGTGTTTTTGGTACTCTTTACTGGAGTATATTCAAACATTGTGGTGTCCTTGCTGGTTTTTGTTTAAATAGATTATTTCATTCATTCATTCATTCATAGAATCTGTTTAAAGGTACATTACCTTCATAGACAAGATTATCAATTAATTCATTATCTAATACATTATTTTATTTCCTTTTTTCATAGTTGAATTACAGATAGTTTACATTCTCTAGCAAAGCGGGTATATGTGTGTATTTCAGAGAGAGAGAGAGAGAGAGAGTTTGAATATTTCCTACCTGTTTGAGAGTTCCCTGTAAGATCCTATGGATGGTGATGAGAAGCAGTTTGACAGGTAAGTGTTTAAACACTGACTCTTCTGCCCTTAGGTGAAGGATGCATATGCTCTTTTAACTTCTCCGCTCTCTGCTACAAATCAGATTTGTCCACGTGACCTCAAGTTTCTGTTCGCGTTTTCAATTAGTTCCTGTTCTGGCTGTGATGATCACAGTTTACATCAGCATTTCTCATTACAACATGTACTTCGGGTAAGGTGACCAGATCTCTGAAATGAAAACAGGGGACATATCCAATTCGGCAGTCAATATTTAATTGAAATATCCAATGTTTTATCTATGAAATAAAAACGGGGACAGTTCCAGTCTTGTGTATTTTGACCATGGTAACTGTTGCACTGTAATAAACTACTACTAAGGCCATATTCCACATCTACAGTTGGTAAACATACCCCTGGGCTAGCTCTAGTTCAGGGGAGACAGAGACCGCTGCTCTCAACATGGCTGAAAAAATGATGCAGTGACAAAAATGGTGCACTAGCCTATGTCCAAGTAAGTCGTACGCCTATACAAATTGGCTACCTATCACCTGGTAGTATGATTCCTCAATCACTTTAGCCTGTCTCTGTTTTAATCCATGGGTTACCTCCTGCCTTGAAAATATGTTTGTGGTGATGTTGTGGATTTTTTGGAATAGAGGTTTCATTGCAACCTTCACCTCACATAGTACCAGTCCTGGACAAACATCAACATTCCTCTTTTACACAATGGTCTGAAAACCAGACTTGACCTTACTAAGAAATTGACTCCGTTATGAGTTACAAGTCATTATTTAGAATATCACTTCAGTCTTAAAGTCTTAAAGATTTTAATATTATTGTATGTAGCCCCACCCTCAACTATATTATGACTTTCATCTGTTATTGGAGCCACTTCAACATTCACTCATATTCATCTGGGGTAAACAAAGGTGAAAAATGTTAACGAAAAATGTGTGCATCACTTAAGTATGGTGGTAGTAAAAGTATTGAGCGTAATTACACTACCTTTAGTAAGTGGTCTAGAAAAGTGTCACCCATCTCATGAAAGATATAAGTGAAGGTCTTAAATGTAAGTGTTTTAAGTGAAGGTCTTAAATGTAAGTGTTTTTAAGCAAAGGTTTTAAAATAAAAAGTTACATTTAAGACAAAAATGTTTAGTATAATGTTACCTCATGACTCAGAGTGACCCACTGAATGCTTTTCTTTGTCATGCTTGTTGTCATGCAATAAGTGGATTAAAATTCAAGGAAATTTAAGAATGGTTGGTAGTTTGTTTATTTGGTTGTCTGTCTGTCAGAGGTGGCATTGCTATGAGATTACAGAATGTTATGAAACAATTAAAAGCACAGATAAATCCATATGTAGTGTTACAGTTACAGACATGATTGTCCCATCCACACACAGCCGCAAAATAGCTTCCTAGTCTCAAACGAGGTATCAAATCACAAGGTAAACTCATGTTTCATGTTCATGTCATGTATTATTATTCATGGAGCATTCATAAATGATGCAGACTGCACCTGTGCATACTTTCCCCCAGAAATAACTAATTACGGATATTAGGAATGTGTATGTGTCTAGGCTACATGGTGCACAACTTAAGCATCACTGGGCACCATAATTGACACGAGTGGCTAAAACTTTGTTTGGTTTTGTTCTGTGGCCCTGTATCCTGGTTCAGTGGATTGCAATAAGAAGGCCCCTGCCCCTGCCCCAGCAGCGCCCAACCCTCAGCTTTACACCAGGGGGTAGCTGGAGGCTGTGGCGATGCCGCACTGGTTGTTCTTGTTCCTGGTCATCTTGATGTAGCCCTTATCACCCCAGTCCAGACCCCAGCTGGAAACAAGACAAGAAGACAGACGGAATAAATAAATAAATAAATAACATTTACACATTTTTAGGTATACATACAGGAGAGGGGTTCAGTAGCTGTGCATCAGGTTTTTTCTTCAGTGTAAAACAATGACTTGGCTGTGTGACACACACACACAAACACAAACACTAATACACACACACACGCACACACACACACACACTCATACACACAAACTCATTTCTGATCTGTCCATTACCTGTTCTTTACCAGCCAGTAGTCCTTTCCGTCCTCTGAGCCGTAGCCCACAGCCAGTACACCATGGTCAAGTTCCTCACTACTGCACTCAGGCTCATCATAGACCCCTAAAGCCACAGGCACCATTAACCAATACATCAGCTGATCACTGTAGTCAGGTAAGACAAATCACACAGCATCAATCAGCTCTTAAGGGAATAAAGAAAAAATCTTTATCTGCTCCTCTCTGTGTTTTAAATTTCGTAATTAGAAGATAGCTAGTACTGTTTGTTTGTTTTTACTGTCGAAATATGGATCAGTTTGTGTGTCTATTGATATCATTTAATTTGCGTTGTGCAGGCACTAATTTAAATTGAGATTAGGTAAGTGGGCTATGCGCTACCTGATTCATAAAGCTGGAAGGTGGAGTGTGCGGCGTCGATGGCCACAGACACGGGTCCCACAGTAGCCACGGCCTCCTGCAGAGCGTTCTCGTCACCGCTGGTCACGTCCATGTAGCCAGTGCATGTGGCACCGATGCTGTTGGGCTTGAAGCGGCATTTCCCGTCCTGTGGTGATGACAAGAGATCCGGTGTTAGGTGTGTTACATGTCTACTGACTTATGTGATTTGAATTTTGTTTAGAATTCTACTATGATATGTTAGAGCTCTTTCTATTTAATGCTGCCATGCTTCAATGATTCTTGTTATGTTATAGATCTATAATTATAATTATTACACACCATTTATATTTACGGTGCACCCTTGGTCCTTTGGCCTAGTTCACCTAAGAATTCGCCAGTAATCAATTGCTTCTTCAATCGCATGGCAGTAACAAACATTGTCCACTAGATGTCAGTGTTGTTCCTTCTTTTTATCCTAACTGTACCCACAGTGCTGCTGCTTACCTGAGCCTCATAGGGATAGGAGTCCTCAGTGTCGATTCCTCCATTTGCCTTGATGTACTGGAAGGCCTGGTCCATCAGGCCACCCATGCAGCCCATGTTGCCAAAATTGCCGGAGCAATCAACCAGCTGCTGTTCGCTCAGAGAGACCAGTTTACCCATCTTCTTAAAATTCTGGCCCTCCAGAGATCCAGTCTAACAGAGATAAGAGGAGAGTGCGTAGTTTATACATGAACAGAAATTGCAGTCAATTATCAGGTGCTGTAGTAATATGATTTCATTTCGAAACTCATATTGTGTGTAATCAAACACATCTTGGTGCGCATAGCCCACAGAATGACTACATGACTCAGCTGAAAATATTTCACCATTTCAACATTATAGGCAAACAACTCCATGTGGTAGGCTCTTTAAGCTTATATGTAGACACACATACATGTACAGCACATACACAAAACACACACACACACACACACACACACACACACACACATAAACTCTGAATCAGTTTTTTTTACTACATTTCCCATCTCCCCATATGACTCACTGTGCTGAAAGCCCAGCAGGAGCCACACATCTTCTGGTCCTTGACGTCTGTCACGAAGCCCTTGTCCCTCCAGTCCACCTCCGTGGGGAGGTCCCCCAGCCTGCTCAGGCCCAGGAAGGTGCTGCCACTGCTGACGTTGGCTTTCTTCAGGCATCCGTGGAACACAAGGTCTCGGTACTCCTGGTTGTCCTGTGGGAGAGAAAGCATATTTAGTCAAACACACACACACACATACACGCTGACACACACAGTGGGGAGAGGGCTTGAATCGTTATATATTTATAAAGTGACAGTAGCAAAATACAAGTAAAAAGTTAAGTTACTCGCTACTCACAATTGCAGTGCATTAAATACAAATTTAAATGTAATCCAATATTTAATGCTTAATTTCAGAGCTGAAATGGCATTGAACAGCCGTGAGTGAATATCGCACCATGTCAGCGAAGTAGGTCATGCCCAGGCGGTAGCTCTTGATGCCCTGGTCAGCCAGCATGTTGTGCACCAGCACCAGCTTGCGGTTCTCCATCCAAGTGAGTTTGCGCTGGGCCTCCTCCACAGGGGAGCCATAGGAGCGACCTGGCGCAGAGGAGGTGCAGAGAGACAGGTTTGAGGAGGGAGGTTTTCTCTACTAGAATTATACCGTGCAGTTCTAGATTTGAATTGGCTGCCGTTTCAAATGGCCGTTTGAGTTCCTTATTACTTCATCCAATGGAACATTGTAATCTGTGTCTGTGATGGTTCTCCTCAAAGGTAGAACAGTAAAGTGTAATCAGGGTGGTGTTGAGCATATGTTCAGTGTCAGGACACAAACTAAGCATACACTCTGCCCCAAGGCAAAGTCATCATCACATACAGTAGCTCTTGTGATTTCCTGTGAACTGCCTGTATTACAGTGATCCCCTGTGGAGGTAGATCTTCACATTGATGCATGTCATCCTCTCTATCAAACTACAGGATCACTTTAAGCATCTGCTGATGCATTGTAAAACCATGTTTTCAACCTTTCCCTTGCACACTAAAACGTCGCTATCACATTCATTTGTAGCCAACATGTTTTCTAAAGCATAGGTATGGTAAAACAGAAAAATGAATTGACCGCTCTCTCACCAAACTTGAGTTTCCATGCGTGGAACTCCAGGTCCTCCAGAGAGAGGCTGGCACAGCTCACCACTGCCAGAGAGGCAGCTGCAATGATCAACAACCTCATGCTGCCACACACAAGAACAAATAGGTTGTGACAATCACTGTCTTGAACTTTTTTGAAATGGTGCAAAAAACACAGGATGTGTGTGTGTGTGTGTGTGTGTGTGTGTGTGTGTGTGTGTGTGTGTGTGTGTGTGTGTGTGTGTGTGTGTGTGTGTAATGTTCCTCTCACCTGTTTGTGTGTCTTGAAACTTTCAATGGGAGATGGTTAGGTGTCACTCTTTCCTTTGGCTTATATAGAACACCCACAGCTACTTCCAGTCAGGTGATTGTCACAAAACAGCCATAAACAGGAGTGAAACACACTGACAGTGCTTACCAGTAAAAAAGGAAACATTGTGATATGTTGCAGTAAATTACACCAGAGCATATTTTAATGACTTAAATGTTTTTTAGGAAATGACCAACAAATGTACTCCAATCATTGTACTGCTGTGAAACACACACACACACAC
>NC_045165.1:17263761-17268761 GCF_900700415.2 Clupea harengus
TCATTCCTGACTTGATGGCCCGACACATGTTTTCCAATCCGAAGACCCATTAAACAGTGGGGGCATCTTCTAAGAGTGTCGAGTATTAATACAGGCCAAATTACTGGCATCGCTTCGGCGCACTTGGAAAGGTGAGGCCAGAGAGGAATATTTTGGAAACAGCCATGAAATCTAACCTGAGGACGTAGAATATAGTCTGTTTTGTGGGGAAATGATACACCCCGACACGATATAGTGTCAGTCACAAACGAGTCAGGCTCTATGAGTCGGCTCCTTTACATGGACGATGGGAGCTGGCTCCCTTCTGACAGTCAATTGTTCTTTCTTTTTTTGTTAATTAATACAAGACAGAATAATTAGATGATCTTTTCAGCACACTGCTCGGCCACGGGAACTCCACACGGTGACTGACTGTTGTGTTGATGTGCGTGTCTCGTGTGCTTGCAAAATGCTAATTTACAACGTTATCAGTCAGCATAAATAAAACACTCAATACACGTGTAATAGTATTTTATGCTTTTACGTACATGTTTTTCTACCAAACATAATGTGAAATAATGGTATTCTGGAAGTTATATGCTTTAGTAGAATTATATTGAATACTTTAAGTGGTATATCTGCACACATTACACTCGTAGGTCAAAACAGTAGCCTACTTAAGCTGAATTATAAAAGTCAGAAGTGGTATCAAATGAAGACTGTGAGATCGTTTGGGAGCCTTACTGCTGAGATGAGGCTCACTAAAAAGAGACAGAGTTTCCATCACTAACACCCCGTAAAGAAAATGACACGTTTGCATTCAGTCATAATCTGGCCTTTACACACATGCCATGTGAATATCTGTCACACCTGTGTCACTACTGTTTTTGTTCAGCACTGAATCAAAAGGACTTTTTGAAGACTAGACATACAAAAGAGGACATTTGGGAAATACACAATTTTTTACTCACACTGAGATTCATTTTTACCCAGGCATCTTACTGCGTTGAACTGGAAGGGTTGGGAGAATAAACATCGTTGCTCTTTGGGACAAAACGAAGGGGACTTATCCCGAAGGGGATAAGTTGTGGCATCAGGGAACATAATGAGCAGATCACAGGTGAAAGAGTTTTTCGGCCAGAACACCATGAGACCACAGAAAGCTGAGATGAGCCGAAGAGGAGCAGATACTGTTACCTAAGATATTTAACCACCAGGTAAGGATACAGAACAGATTCAATTAGGTCATGTCTTCAGTTTTTTTTTTCCTTCTTTGTGTGTGTGTTCCTGGTTGAATTCTTATTTGCAGGCACTTCACTCATTCTGATGTATGATATTTGAAGAATATATCTGACTCCGAACACTGCTTCATGTACAGCATTGCCCTATTACAAATGCACTGTGTCAGAGCCTTCGAGAAAACAGACAGAGACATCGCTGCTCTGCAAATAAATGTCAATTTTGGCCAAATTTTTATCTGGTCACAAATTCCTTTTTGCAATGATTTCAGGAAGTTATTCTCATTCTAATAAGGTATGAGAAATTAACCGAACCGATTTGTCTATGAACGGTGGCATCAAGTGACTTTTGACCGATGATCAGATTCTGTTTTAAGTTCCCCTCAAACCTAGTACTTATCTCTGAGCTTTTATATAATACACACAAACGTCACACAAACTGATTGATAATCATTAATACATTGTGTAGTATATAATTACCCTTGTCAGTACATGACTACTCCCAGCAATGCAATCAACTGAATGCATGTGTATTTACAATACAAATATTTATTGACAATACAGTCCGAGATAAACAAGTCAAGAAAAAAGCCTTGTAAAACATTTCAAACCAATGAATGAAAAACACAGTTAACAACAGTATCAGAGGAATCTCGTCAAAACTGTGAACCTAGCTATATTTAATTTGAGTGGCTTTTCCTCTGTCTTCAAAAAAAAAAAAGCTTTTCATGAATCCAAGTCTAGTCTTCTGTAACAGCTGCAAAATGTAACATTATGCATATTTTATAGCTGGGCACCTTGCGCCTTACACCTCTAAAGGACACAACAAAGACTAAACAACAAAACACAGTCTTAACCATATGTTGTAAGATCACTGGCCTAGTAGTAGTTGAGTTTCAGTGAGATACATATAAATATATAAATTAAAATATTTCTTTAAAAAAAGAGAGAGAAGGGGAGGCTCAAAAAATGCCACACTCACAGTCACAGACACACACACACACACACACACACACACACACACACACACACACACACACACACACACAAACACACTCCTCTTTAGACCGACCATGCATCCCCATCTGTGCAGTGTGGACAAATGACACCACCACCACATCGGGACAGTGGCAAAAATAGAGTCGGTTATCACTGTCCGTTTTTGTGTCGTCTCTTAATTCCTCCAAACAGAAAATGTCTCTGTTCTGTCTCTGGGTCCAAGTGGATTATGTTTAGGGTTGCTGAGCTTCTCTCCAACACACACACACACAGACACGCACACACACACACACACACACACACATACACACACACACACACACACTAGATAGGCCAAGAGGAGGAGGTGAAGAAGAGAGGGTGGAATAGAGAGAAAGAGAGCGAGCGAGAGAGTCCAGCAGTATCCAGGGCTGGCTCCGTGTCTCTCCTCCCCACCGGTCCCCTCTTTATCTCCATGGTGCACACATCCGAAGCTGGAGTGTTGCTGTGGCTTCGTGGGGGTGGGGGGGGGGGTCGGAGGGGGAGTAGAGGCTGAGGGGGTGGGGATGAAAGGACACAGCTCTTCAGTGGGACCAACTCCAGGGCCTAATTGGATCGAGCGAATAGCTGGTCGATGTGACGGCCGGTCGTTAAAACCAGTACAGCTCCTTGCCTTTCTTCTGGTGCTGGAGGCCTGGGAAGGAACACAATAGAACCAGCGGTGAGGACGACGGACAGCGGTCGTCATGGCTGCAACCTAATCCAAACACTCAGTGGGAAGAAGGACACAAAACGCTAGCAACTGCAACATGGCTAGCATACATAGTGCGTTTACATGCATGTCCTGCTGTTGACACATCTTTGTGGGGACATAATGTCGCTACATGTAGTTATAATATGGGGAGAAATCAGGTTGGAAGCATAGCTTTTATGGGTCACACTGTAATTAACATTATAAATTTGGCTTGGCACATTTAGGCCTAATCTGCACCCTCAAGACAATGCCTTCTACACCAGTACATGTAGAATCTAACCAAATGGGACAGCAAGTATAATTGTAAGTCAAATTTACATATAAGCACAATGTACGTGATATATTCACAAAATATTGTAAGATATCCACACATCTTATCCTCTTAGTACCAAAAGCTGAATATAAAGTAGATTTTTAAGCATTATTAAATGCAATAATTAATGTGCATTCGTCACAGCATCTTCTTTGGCAAACCACTGATGTTGCTAGTGTGTGAGTCATTCTACAAATATCCTATTATATAACAATAATTACTGACACAATTACTCTTTCATGTCTTTCTGCGATTGCAGCCTCCAGACTCCATATGCCCTGACAGCAATAATAAAGATGTTGGAGTGTGCAGCTGAAGATGCTCTGGTGCCACGGGAAATCGTTCTCACCTGGGTCCATGTTGAGGGCCAGTGTCTGGGCTACGTCGCTGGCGGGCAGCAGGCCGGGCCACGTGGTGGTGTGCTCCAGCTTCCCCACCTCGTAGTGGCCGGGGAGGGGGCCCAGATGTGGGGGCCTGACAGCGGGCATAAGCAGGGGGCCGTAGTGGGGGTCCAGGCCTGAGGGGGAGTAGAGTTCATGGAGAGGCCTTGGGGGCCCGTACGCCTGGCTCTGCGAGTAGCTCCAGGACTCTGAGGGGTGGGCGTGCGGGTGCGAGTGGGGGTGGGGGTGGGCGTGCGGGTGGGGAAGGCCGGGGTGCAGCGCACCATGAGCGTAGTGGTCCATGGAGTAAGCCCCAGGGTCACAGTGGCCTCGGGTGGGTGGCGAGGGGTAGTTACTGTCCCAGAAGGATGGGGGGAAACTGCGCCGGTTGATAGGAGAGGCTGCACAGACAGGACATAAATCAACATTAACATGATTACTACAACAACAACAACAACAACAACAACAACAACATTAACAGATGCTGTACAGAAGTAGATGCTTCATGATAGCATGCAAGTATAAGTATAAGTAAATCATAACATTAAACAAATGGAAACATGGCCCAGATAAAAGATTTTGAGGCACATATACACATAAACATAACTTCATTGCACTAAATTATCTGATTTAATGTGTCATTAAATATACTCTAAATTCACAACATTATCATCATCCCTCTCACTTTTCCTGTGCTACATTACCCATCTGGATTGGTGGGATTCAGGGGAGAGCCTCAGTAATGTTGTTATCTTAAGCTTCTTTTATGACCTGGATGAGCATGGATTACACAGGCAGGGGATAGAGGCCATAGCTCTGACATCAGGATGTCTATGCTACACCCCAGAAACTGTGCAAATCTCTATGTCATGTGCTACATGATAGTTTGAGTAAGTGTTACATTATAGTAATCAGCCATAAAGTGATTTATTACAGCTGCTGATACAGCACTTTGTGTTTTATACAACTATCTCGATGGATTATTATTTACATTTTGTCTTATTATTATTATTATTATTATTTCATATTTTGTCAAAATTATGTAATTTTTATTTATTTATTTTTTTACTTGCATGCCCTAGAGGTAATTACTCCTATGGAGATAAATAGTAAATTCAGTTCAATTCAGTTCAATTCAATTCAAGATTACCTTGTTGCCACACGTACAGAATTTTGTACGAGTATGCCAAATGAATAAATATATCATAGCTCATAATTATAACAGATTGTTCCACAAGGCCCATGACAAGGACAGACTCAGCCACCAAGTTTTCTAACACATTGCATGACCCCCACAGTGATGCGGCCGTGCCATTCCAGATGAGGCTATAACCCTGTAAGCCAACACAAGTGTATGT
>NC_045165.1:17273761-17318761 GCF_900700415.2 Clupea harengus
CCAGATAGAATTGTGTAGAATATTTGCAGAATTCCATCTACTGGTGTCACATGAGGTGGAATGTCTCTGATGTCTGGTTGTAGGCCTAGCACAGGGGATGTTAGCCTGCACTACACTGGACAGCAACGGCCAGAGAGCAACCTAATTTTCTCTCAAATAGATTCTCAAGAGCAGAAAACGGTTTAAGAAAACTTTTTTTTAAATTAATTTCACCTTTATTTTATTATTGTTGTATTTTATTAATGCTAATGACACTGCTTTTGAAGGCCTACTCAATGGATCATGTCAATCAAAACAGACAAATTGTGCATTTATAAGTCTATCAGTCTATGTTAAGGTTTTTTTGTGTTTTGGAGTTGTTGTTTGCTGGTTCATAGGTCGGAGTTGAGCTGGTGGGGTGTGTTGGACTGTGCGTCTGAAGGGAGTGGGCCGGGTGTGTGTGTGTGTGTGTGTGTGTGTGTGCAGGAGGGGTGGTGGTTGCGGAGTGATGCAATACTGGAGGGCTCACAGTTGCAGCATGACGGACAGCTGGCCCTGACGAAACAGAGACGAGTGTGCAACAGCCACCATGAGCACATGCTCTGGCAACCACTATTAATGATCATGACACTTGCTCTCTCACTCTATTTCCCCCTCTCTCATTCTATTACCCCCCCTCACTCCCTCTCTCTGTAATTCTCTCCCTCCTGCTTTCTTGTTCTCTATCTTTCTTTCTCTCTCTCTCTCTCTCTCTCTCTCTCTCTCTTTCCTGTTCTCTCCCTCGCTCTCACTCACTCACTCACTCACTCACTCACTCACTCTCTTCCAGTCCTCCCCAGCAACAGGCAGATACCCCTTCCCCCTGCCCTTTAGTAGGACTTTGTGTCCATTAATATTTCTTTGCCAGAGGAAGGACATATGCCTCCGTGATTGTTTATGAGTTTGCTGGTGTGTGCTACATGTCCGTCTGTCACTCCGTCTACCAGCGAGAGGCTGGAGCTGCAGCTGCAACACCTGACCCAAGAGTCACTGCTTCTGCACACTGCACACAGTGACCAAACTAGGGAAGGCAGGACAGAGGACGAGGAAGAGGCAGTCCCCCAGCTGGACTAGAGTGGGGAGCCAGGAGACAGGAAGATTAAAATAAAGTCTCTCTTTCTCTCTCTCTCTCTCTTTACTTTTTTCTCCATGTGAGTGTGTATGTTTGTGTGTGTGTTTTTGTGTGCGTGCGTGCGTGCATGTGTATTTGCGTGTGTATTTGTGTGTGTGTGTGTGTGTGTATGTTTGTGTGTGTGTTTTTGTGTGCGTGCGTGCGCGCATGTGTATTTGAGTGTGTATTTGTGTGTGTGTGTGTGTGTGTGTGTGTGTGTGTGTGTGTGTGTGTGTCCGTGCATGCTATTTGTGAATCTGAATGCCACTGTGTGTATTTGTGTACTCACAAGCTGAGAATAAACAGAGGTTACATCATTGCCTGGTGATGACCTCTCACATCTCACCTCGAGGTCCCTCCCCCTGCCAGCCCCAAAAGTCTGCTCCTCCCCTGCCTTCCTCTCTTTGTACAGTCTCCCTCAGTCTGAGGGCAGGCCTGGGGCCTGTGACTAGGAGGCCATCAAAATTTCATCACAAGATGTAATTAATGTAAGACTGCCCTTTACAAACGTCTTATCACTGATAATGTGATAACCCTAAGATAGTCGAATACACAGTCAGATGAGACTAATGCAGTGAGCTTTGTGGTAAATAAACACAAGCACGACACAGACAGTTGAGTTGTTATGGAATTGTGTGAGTAAGTGTGTGCGCTCTTGTTGTGTTTTGTGTGTTTGTGTTCACGAAAAAAAATCACGTCTCAGACTAAGACTAAATTGTTTGTGTACTACTTCTCCACTATAGCATCTGTCATCTTGTCCTCGTGATGCGACCATGACTCCTACAGCGGCTCCAAACTCCGCAACGCCTTAGCCTAAAACAACAGTTCCTCAATGTGGTCTGCGTCTGGCTTCGCGCGGAGGGGGTCAGCTTCGTTGTTTATTCTGCTCGGGTTTAGCACCAGCCAAACCCAGCAAGGGACACGCTCCACGTGAGGTGTACAGCTGCCCGCCGGTTCTACTTCACACTGCCAGCTGTCTGAAACCGTCTGACCAGGCCAGGGGATTCATCCAGCTAGCCTAGCTAGCCTGCTGCTAATGATATAGTGCTATTGGCTGCTACAAAACCCATACAATCTGACTGTTATGCCACCAAATAAGCAAGAGCTGTCTACACCACCCAATACCTTTTCAGCACCACTCCGTCAGCCTCTGACTGTTACATCACTCTACTAACACTACTGCTACTTACTCCCAACATGAAGCATCTGCTCTACCTAATCAGACAGTTAAATGCTAAAAGTAATCTCGCTACACCACCCAAACAACTCGCTACACCATCTAACCAGTGTTCTACTGCAGTACCAGCCAACTAGCCTGAATTGTCCCTAATATCCAACTCCATCCAACCAATCTGTGTACTGTCTACACCAGCCAGACATACTGTACACCACCAACCAACAAGCCTCTTGCTGCTACACTGCTCAACCAACATCAGGCATCTACACTATTGAATCTGACTACAACAACCTTCAGGTACGTGACCGCTTGTTACACCACTCAAACTTACTATACCATGACTTGCCACCCCCTGCTGCACCTGCTGAGAAACCTGACCTTTCAGTGCTACCCAATCAACTTTCTTGCTCCATCCAAGCTCTTTGTACTGTCTACACCACCTCAACAACACACTACACCTATCAACAAGTCTGAACTGTGTTCACCAATCAGCCAGGATACTACAAATTACATCAGCCTATATCAAACTAACCTAATACGCACACCACACAACTCTCCTGAGCTTTTCAACCAGTCTGCTATACCTCACAATCAACAAATCTCAAAACCTCATATTGCTACACCACCTAATGTGCCTGAACCATCAATGTCATGCAATCAACCCACCCAATCAGCTTCCTGCTCCAGCCAATCACTCAGTACTGTCCAAGCCACCTAAACATGCCGATCAGCCGGCATGAACTATCTACACAGTCCAACTAGCCTAAATCATCTATTCTACACACTTCATCTACAACAACCCAGCCATCCACTACATCCACATCCCAGACAGCCTGAACTGTTTCGATCTCCCAACCAATGTGCTGCCTCACAAAACAACTAAATTACCCTCTCAGTACTACTCCATCTAACCAGCCTGTTACATCAGGCATCAATCACATCCATATCCACAAATCATTGTCTGACAATTTTTTTCACCACCCAGCACCCAACTGGAGTAACCCTGCTTCTTCCCGACTCCAGTGGTCTGTGGACAGGACAGCTGACATTACACAGGGGTTCGTTTTGGCCCTATCAGGGTCATCGAGAGGCTGAACTGCGGCTTGTCCTGGTGGCGAAGGGAAACATAAGTCATTACTCACCCAGCAGTTGCATTTTCACAGGTGTGTATGTGTGCTCATGGCAAAGCATACCACAACTAAAAGAGGACACAGCACTCTGCTTGTGCATCTGTGCATCCTTACACATTGCTTTTTCCTCGAATCTATACGAGTTTAAGCACTGTCTTTATTTTGAACTACTACGCAAAACAAGACTGCACAAAACTAGATTGCTTGTAGTTAAAATAATAGTGTTTACAAAAAGGACTGACAATATAATCTGAAGGATATGATTAGGTAGATCTTTGTTAATGCTGTACCCGCACTGAATGTGGAAATTCTTTCTAAGGACTTACTTGTGGTTCACAAAGTCACTTAAAAGCCAAAAACATCCTTCCGCCTCTGTCTTGGCAGAATTCAGCTGAAGGGGGTTCAGGGGGCATGTTGGCCACTGTTAATCATCTCTCTGTTAGGTAACATTCCTCAGCTCCTTCCAAGAATATTCAAGCTCTTCTGTTTCATCTGGTGGGTCTGATGTCTGTCAAAAAAACATTTGAGATTACATGGAAAAAGACAAACACAAGGGCTGGGCGAAGTGGCAACATTTTGGCTATTGGCAAAATGCTCCTTGACAAAAAGGTTACACCAAATGGTTTCCTTGTAGTCTGTATAAAAGCAGAGCAGAGCAGTTATATGTATATACCATTTCACTTTCCTATCATAGCTAGATTTTGACCTTCTGATTGGGTGGGCCAGCCAAAAGACTACCCTTTCAATGAGCACAGCCCAGGCGAGATGCATGAATAAACTACAAGGTTGCTTAAAGGATGACAGATACCCCACTTTGCCCCAGTCCCTGTTTATTAAAAGCTAACCCTCTCAAATGGACAGAATGCGAATTGACGGCATCCCAGAGGTAGCTTACGAGTGCTACATTCCCCTTGTGACACTGCCGAGACTCTCAACATTGTAGACAGACAGCTGATGTCACCCAGTCTGCGGGGGGTGGAGGGAGGCAAGGGATTGTCACCCTCACATCAAACATTCCTGCCCATGATGCATTTGGGGGCTGGGGGAGAAGGAAGAGGGGGGGTTGTGGTGGGGTGTTCTGGTCACCTCAGAGTGCCGTGAGGAGTGCATCCCGCGAGACCAGGGGAGGGGTAATTCAGGAGGCGGAAGGCTGCCTGCCTGATGTTCCAAGCTGCCATGTCACATGGTCAAAGAGCGGTGATTTACAAGTGATCCAGTTCCACATCAGCCACAAGGCGAGAGGACCTCAGAATGCCTGGCATGAGAGTGAGGTCACCTCAGACTCGTTTGCACAGCCACAGGGAAGACAGAGGGGTAACTGGGGAGGTTAAATGGAGAGGTGGGGTTGTGGCTGGAGGCTCGAAGTGGTTGGGTTTCCTCCCTTGACCCGTTTTTCTTTTGCCTTTCAAACGCGTCCCTCTCACTCAAAACAGCACGACAATGGCTGTTAAAAGGAGAGGCGCGACTGAGGTTAGCGGAGAGGGGAGGCCCAGTGAAACATGAGCAACTCAGTAGGGAGCTGATCACAAGAAGATCCGCGAGAGAGACATAAATAGGAGTGATGAGAGAGTGATGCATGGAGAGAGAGAGAGATAGATGGAGGGCGCAAGAGTGGCTGGGTAGAAAGACACATTCAGCAATGCTGTGCAGGAGCGAGGAGGACTGACTGTAAATGACATGACCAGAGCAGAGAGGAACTGGAACTACTGAGAGAAGAGGAGAGCAGAGGAAGGCAAGGGACTGCAGGAGTAGTGGTGCTGTGCTCCCATGATGTAGTGTGCATGTCCTGTCCTGAAATCACCAGAGCTCTGCATCCCAAACCCAAGCCCGAGACCCTGTTGGGTCCTGATTTACTTACTGGTGATATCATGGAGACCACAGCTATTTTTATTGGCTGGTAAACTGCAAGATTGCACCTTCACAGTACTCCACCAGCCTTGACCAAAACCAGAAAAAACACAATCTAGGAATGTATAGACAGCCTCTATACAGACATTCAGACTCTTTAAGATGTATCAATGCAAAAAGGGACTTTTGACATTTTTGAGAGATTTAATGTAATTATTTAAATAATCCAACCAACTGTCCTTGTCCATGCTGCTCTAAGCAAAGATTATTTTTGCATGTAGCTTGTTTTGTTTTGGCACTGCAGGACAGTAATATTAACATGTTTTATATTTGTTTTGTTTTTCCATGTCATGCGTAAGGGCTCTGAGAAAACCTTGGCCCTGGCAGAAGAGAGCGGTAACGTCATCCTGGGACTATCTCTATGTGGGCCACGCTTTCGAGATCATTGCACGCTGATTTTAAATATAAGGCCCACCTGTCAGAGCTGCCTCATGATCTGCTCAACTCTCCAACACCCCCACCGCACTCTACCCCAACCCATCTCCTCTCTCCACACAGGGACGAAGGGAGGGAGGGCAGATGGGTGTTCTTCCTGGCCCCGTGCCCAGCAGTCTCAAGTGCTAGTCACACGTTGTTTTTTTTTTGTTTTTTTTTAAGAAATGTGACTTACCACACAACAGATGATGTCACCTTGTGTGTGCTCTTCATACAATTACGACAGGTCGGCTCTTGAAAGAAAAAAAAAACTTTCACAGGTAGTGGAAATCTGAGTATATTGTTTATGCGTGGGCAAACTGGAAATATGATGGCTGTTAATGGTTATAAAAAGCATTTAATATTGACAAAACCCCATTGACCTTCCATTTCAGTGCGCCAACAATGATTTGATTAGCTACTTAACAGGCTCCTGTCAGATAATGCTAACCATTATAAAGGGCTGCCTTTCTGTTTAGATATGTTTGTGTGGAAAGAGAAAGAGGCAGTGTATGCACACAGTAAACTGACCTGCTAATTATGAGGACAGGGGCCCTGAAGGCCATAATGAGCTGTCTGACACAATGGGCTGAGCAAAAAGGGCATAATGGCCTGGGCTCCAGCCATCAGTTGTAAGACTTTAATGAGACTTGTAGCACCTTTTCAGGCTTTTATATATGTTAGTTTTTTTGTGTATGTTTTGTGATGATAATGATGCTTCTGCTGCGCCGGCTGCTGCTGCTGATGATGAAGAAGAGTATGATGATGTGAGTAGTGGTGGTGGTAAGAATTCACAATTCTATGCATGATTATTATTACTACTGTTACTATTTTACGTAATACAGCCCTCTCAGACTGAGAGATTGAGCTGGGGGTCTTGTCTATGCAGTGTGTGTTGCCTTTTTGACATGTTGCTAAAATGTGTTATAGACACTATGTGAGTTATGCAGGCTCAAATTCCTGAGTAGATGATGTACAGTTTTCTATATTTCATACTTTGGGCTCTCTGTAAATACACAGGATATGTCTATTTATGTCATCTCTGACAATACACTTCAGAAGGTACTTGTACATGATCGGATATGGTCTGTTTTCCAGAGTTGTTGTATGCAGCATGTCCAAAGTCACAAAAGTCACAAAAAATACCAGCAAGAGAATGGTGGTGGTCTACTTGATGGGCAGGTGGTCAGTGCTTGGGCTGCACATCCACACACAAAACCACAACATCACATGCACCACCTGTTCTCCTCAAGGCGCCACTCTGTGTGAGACAGGATTGTAATGGAGCCATCTAGTGGTTGAGTAGTGTGCTTACAGTGACTGTCTATAACCCGCTCAAAAATCATTCAGCAATTCCTCAGGACACACACGTTGTGCTGACGTATTTTTCATGGTTTAAATATTTACATTGTTGATTGCGGTGTTCGAAGTTCGAAATGTACAAACAGGTATGTACATGTCAAGATCCCATCTATTGTAGTAAGAGCAGTCCCTCAGGACCTCAATTTGACTCTATTCTGATTCTCGATTTTGAAGGTAATGAGTAAAAAACTACACTTCAATGACTCCCACATCCAATCATATATTTTCCCCTGCAAGTGAGTACATGTGATGTACTGTATGTATGGCGTACATACCAGTGGGAAAAACGGAGGGGACGTTGGCTGGAAACAAAAGTTAATCATACTGAAACTTCATTCAGTGTTCTTCACGTTCTTCAAGTCTCTTCCCCTGCACTCAATTCACTACTCCTTATCCTTGAGCAAATTAATTGTCCTTCATTTTGGGTCTTAAGAGGTTGTTTTTATATATTATAGCCTACCATATTACAGAGCCTACAGGGGAAATCACATGACACTATGTTGACAGCTGCACAAACTTTTTTTTTTAAAGAGATAATTTTTTTTAAGTGCAACATCAAAGACTCTACATTTAACTTAAAGTATTCGTGTAGAGTCTTTTTGTAAGGCTTAACAATAGCCGGAAAATGTATTTGCTGCACATAGGCCACATAGGCCTTCATGCGTTCCTAAACAAAATATTTAGATGGCCTGTTTGAAATTCATAGTAGTAATTGTCGATTACTGATTACTTCGACACTTGTACTTTGTGAGGGGCTCGATGGTTCCTTCAAGCTTGCAGTTGTAGAATTACTCTGTGCCATATCAGACAGAGGAAGATGGTTGTTTAGCGCGCGGTCGTGCTACGGAAGTCGACTAATGAAAACAACCGCGCGGGTGGGGCTGACGGGAAGAGTGGAGTGGAAAAATGGCGTCTCCTAAAACTATACCCAAAGATGCACAGGTAACAGACGGATTTAATCTGAGAATAAGACATTGATGCAAAAGAGTACATACACTCCAGCAGTTTTACCATATAATGCAACATTTTTGCCGTATGCATGTATACTACTGTAAATACTGACCAGCTAGTTGTACATGGCTAACTTTAGCTAAGCTAATGTTAGCAAGTGTCATTGGTTTAATCATACAATATATCCTTTATATATGTAACTTATACAGTAGGTTTTGGGATATGAAACACTCTCCAACGTAGTAAGCTCACTTGCATTGTTTAATTGTTAATCATGAGGTAGGGTATTAGCTGTGTAACGTTAGTTAAGAACAAGCTAACAGCTAGCTCACACTAGCCATCAACATTATGTTAGTCAGTATTAACTTTAAACAATGATAGACTTCTCCAAATCAGAGTAGATGCGTTGGATGTCGATAACCTTTGTGCTTTTCCATGTGTTTTTCTTTTCCCCTATTAAAGGTTATGATTCAGATTTTGAAAGACATGGGCATTACAGAGTACGAGCCTAGAGTAATCAATCAGATGCTGGAATTCACGTACAGTAAGTGCTCTGGTATCAGCTCACATCAGTGGTTTAGTTGGATAGTCCTTTTGGCAAAAGAGAAACATTTTGAATAACGATGAAAGTTAAGTGAATGATAAATGTTTTGATTATATGTCGTTTATGTGACGTTGTGTCTTCAATCAGGATATGTAACAACTATCATAGATGATGCCAAAATCTACGCGACGCATGCCAAGAAATCTACTGTTGACGCCGATGATATAAGACTAGCAATCCAGTGTCGAATGGACCAGTCTTTCACCTCCCCTCCTCCACGAGATGTATGTATCACATATTTCATCAAGGTCACAGTTACAGTGGAATCCTTTATTTAAGTTCAAACAGCGGTACTGTAGTGCTTTGCTTTTTTGTGTTGCTATATTTATATAGGTGTGCTGTTGATTCTAGGTATCACTATTGACTGATGAAACCAAATAACTCACGTAATAACCAACTGTTTCAGAAATGTTTTATGTGAGTGAATCTTTTCTAACAGGAGTTCACTTTCAATATGGTATGCTTTGTTCTGTTTTGACAAGGAAAGGATAACGATCTGTGTTTCTCTGTATAATCTGCTATCATCAGGAGCCAGCATTTTTCATGTCTTTATATCCCATACTTTTCCCCATAACTAGTTCCTTCTTGAGGTTGCTCGGCAGAAGAACCAGACCCCTCTTCCTCTCATTAAGCCTTACACGGGTCCACGGCTCCCTCCTGATCGCTACTGCTTAACCGCACCCAACTATAGACTCAAGTCCCTACAGAAGAAGGTAAGTTAAGGAACAGACAGTGGATTTGATTGTGCATCAGGGAGGGTGGTAGCACATGGTTTATTATAAGGTTCCTGGAGACTATTGTGGCCAAATACTGATGAGACTACAAGCATCTCTGGCATCAAAGTCATGGGAGATTTTAAAGGAACCACTTATGGGATGTGATTTTGTGAAAAGAAAATCTAATCTTGGTTTTATTTCTTTTCTCGGTGTAGGTGACTTCTTCAGCAGGTAGAATCACAGTGCCACGGTTGAGTGTTGGAGCAGTGTCTAGCAGGCCGAGCACACCTACTCTCGGTGAGGGACATTTCACATTGGATAGATAGATAATACTTTATTCATTTCGGTTCCTAACTATCAGCCCATAATGTACACAAGCAAAAAAATTATCGCTTGCAAAAGCAGCATTAGGAACACACTGGCGACTCATGGGCCTACTCATCAGATGACCCGAATTGAAATCGTTCAGCATACATCAAATGTTTTCTGCTCCTTAGTTGCTGTAGAGAAACCAGACACAGCCACAGTATGTTTCATCAGTGTTTCATTTCTCTCCTGTGTGTGGTGTGGCCAGGCACCCCCTCTGTTCAGACGGTGGCCTCCAAACTGGGGACGCCGGTATCATTAACTGGTCAGCGTTTCACTGTTCAGATCCCCTCCTCACAGGCTTCATCTGTGAAGTCAGGTAGGCACCAGTGTAAACCGGGTTCTTAGAAGTACATGCAGCAAGAGTCTAACTATATTAGCAATTATTGTCGTTTATGTAGTCTAGCTAATCAACAGGATTAGCTTCAGTGAGACAACTGGTAGGTTAAGGTGCTAATATTACTAAGTCACACAAATGTATAAAATGTATGCCTTTCCCTGGGGTGTAAGTTCCCCTGGCTTTGGATAAAATCCTCAGCCAAATAAATATATTGCATATGAAAATTAAGCAAGTTCTACCCACATCTTAGTGTCTTATAGATATAATTCATGATCTGATGGAAACACTTTTAGAGCATGGGAGGTTAAAAAAAAAAAAAGTTGCCAGAACGGCCAGACTATAATCCCATGAAAACTAAATTGTCATTTCAAAATCGGATGATCTCCATGTTTTTTTTTTTTGGTCATTTTCTCCAAACCAGTTACCCCATCCACACCAACAGTCCAGAATGTCCTCATCAACCCTTCAATCATTGGCTCCAAGAACATCCTTATCACAACGAACATGGTGTCCCAGAATTCAGCAGCAGACTCGGGCTCCCTGAAGAGGAAGCATGAAGATGAAGACGACTATGACACCCTTTGATCTTGTAAATAGTGAGGTTTTGGAAAAGTGTTCTGGAAGCGGAACAAGTTTTGTACATGGTTTCTTCTTAAAAGATGGACATCTTTAGTCCTGGAAATGTTAAGAAAAAGACGCTTGAAACAGATATGTCTTGTTTATCAGGAGTGGTTGTGAACCCATTATTTAGACCCAACTTCTTCTTTTTTTATATAAATAAATACATTTTGGGGGGAAAAACCATAGCATTTGGTCACTGTCATTGTTTAAAAATGTTTTCATTGAATTACCTTTTTGTTATGTTGCATATTAAGATGCCTATGGTATTTCTGCCAATATATATATATATTTTTCAGAGTATAAACTTGATATTAAACTGATAGTATAATATTAAACTTACCATTCCTACATTCTACCATTATCCTTGTTCTATGGTCAATGGCTGGATGACCAGCTTTGCACAAGAATTATGGGCAATGGAACCCTCTAGTGGACAAATACAAAAACCTGTAGAAATTAAAATGGTAAGGCCCAGGAGAACCCTGTTTACTTGGGTGCACAAAGAACCAAATACGATTAGAGAGTATAACTGCCATTACATTTAGTGACCTGTTTGATTTTGGATTATATTATTTATATATTATATTAATTTTGTGATTAATGAAATGAAGTAGCGGTCTCACTCCAAAGCAATTTTGCTTAGTGTACCAAATGGCCAGCAGCAGCCCTCCAGGCTATAACTGATTTTCATTATCATCATTCGTCATAATTTTTTTTATTCAGTTTATTCAGAATGTGATTTACTTGAATGTGCAGATGGCTGTGTTATGTTGTGTTTATTAGACGAGCATTTGTAAATTTAATATTTTGAGCATAACCCCACATTTCAATGTAATGCATATGCCTAATAGGTGTAAAACATATATAATCATCTGAAGTTACTCACTACTTGAGTACTGATTTTATGAGGTACACTTTTATTCTTACTCAAGTAATTATTTTGATGGGTACTTTTACTTCTTCTTGAGTCATTTTTATCATAAAGTAACAAAGATTTTACTTGAGTGCAGCTTTTGTTTACTCTACCCACTGCCAAAGACAAAACGAAACCTAAAATGGTTGACTCGACAACAAAATATTACATGTAAAACCTAACACATGTCATTTGGTTTATGAATATGAAAGACCAAAGGAATCCATCCATGTTCAGGGTTCTGAAAGCTGAGCTGGTTCACCATGTTTGATATATAACACCACTTTCACTTGACAACATCAAACTATAATTGTTTATATAACAAAATATATTGTTGCTGAAGTTCAGTAATATACGAGTAACTGGTTAAATAAATTAATTCATAGATAAGACTTAAGGTATATGATAAGTGAATATATTAATTATCCTATTGTATACTCACTGTATGCGATTATGTACAGGCTTTTTATTCAAGGGTTTATGCAATTCATTCTTATTTTGTAGATGTCTATCTTCTATTGTAGAGTTTCTGTCTACACATCTTATAGACAGAAATTGTATAATACACTTAATTGTTTAAATCATAATTCACTTTACTAAACAGGTACAGGTACCAAGGTTTGTCAAAACACTTAGTTCCTCCAATCCCCTAGGTGGCGCTTATTGATCTAAATAAATTCGCTCTCCGTATACTTGGGCGGCTCGGCCATGTTGAAATAAGTCGCTCTCATCCAAGCTCTCAGAGCGAAGGAACTGCAGCCCGCCATTGTGTAGAATCCAAGCTCTATAGAGAGACAGGGCACTTGGCTAACTCTTAGATAGACATTTCGTAACCCTGCCGCATTGATTTAAAAAAATAATTTAAATACGCAGGCTCCAGGGAGAAAGAAATGTCAGCCAGCAGCCTTCTTGAACAGGTAAAGAGAGGCACTTTCTGAACTAATACGAGACCAAAAATTCCACCGAGACGTAGCTAGCTAGCTGGCTAGGTAGCACAAGAGCAGCAGTGACTCTCCCTGTGTAGTGCAGTAGGCCTGACCACCTGCTATAGGACTGACTGGTGAATATAAATTTCTTTATTTATTTTTCCTTCTTTTCCTCTCATAACTCAAACCTTCATGAATCACCTGGACCCAATCCAGAGACCGAAAGGCCAAGGAAATAAAGGTAAGTTTTGTTTTTATGACAAGTTCTTCTCACTACTTATCTGTCCGTGTGCGATGGAGACCTTAGTTTGGGTTTTGCTTGCACTGTTCAATGATAACCACTAGCTAACGAAGGCCCATTTTATGTAAAGCTCTTTTTGAGACATTGGTTTAGACTGTCTCGGCGATACCTACCAGAATATGCATTTTAATTTATTTAAATGATCTACGGGAACATTGTCCCCGTTGTATTCTTTGAAATGGCGTGCTATTTATGTAAACGCTTCAGGAAGCCAATGAAGTTGGGCTAGCTCGCTAACTCTGCTAGCGATAGCTTCGTGATAAATCTAAGGAAGTGGACTTGGTGATGCATGTTCCTTAGCAAGCTAGCTCAGTCTGGACGAGAAATTGGAGACGGATGTCAGGGCATTGTGATCATTTTTTACAAAGTGATAGTTGAGTAGAGAGGATCTCATTTGTGTGTACCATGTGAAGCCTCGGTTCAATTCGTGTTAAATATTTCAGTAAAAACACGATCGAATGTTCAGTTAAGACCGCGACTGACGTTTAACGTTACTGTAATATAGTTCAGCGCCCGAGAAAGACGCAACCACTGCATGCCAACAGCGTGCTCTTGACTGACCGTAAATCATGCTGGCCCTATTGGCTGTCTTTTTTTCATAGTGCTATAAAATTATATTTCGCGTATGAATAGTCGCCGTCTGCTTTCGGATAGGCACTTAATACTGAAGTTAATGTACAAGATAATTCCACGAAAGTAGCGCCAGCTACGTCAGCACTTCTACATACAAGGGACCGTGGACCGATGGCCACTTGCACTGTTTCAGTGAACTAGTTGAATGTTTGTTTGTTTTTTATGCGTGTGGGGTTTTTGGTTTGTTGATAGTCTACATTCTTCTTGTACCTAGGGAAAGGTAAAACGTTACCAAATATATATGACGCAATAAGATATTTACCAGAAGCGTAAGTGTTTACCTTGAGTCTTTGTAGTTATGTTGTGCATATTTGTTCTTACTTACCTGTTATTCAATTTCCCGCAGTGCAAAACGGGACTGTGACACAGAAGGACACGTTAAATGATGACGAGTTCGAGCCTTACCTGAACACTCAAACCAGACAGGTATGTCTGTTAATTCCTTATGAAAGAGAACATGTCAAAAATGAGTCTGATTGTGTTAATTAGTAAGGCCATAATTAGGTGTTTCGGTTAACATTTTATTTTAGAATTTTACAAACAATTTTCTTCATGCGTCAATTTAGTCATATATCATCAAGACAGTAACTTAGTAACATTTTGTAAAATTCTGTAACTTTCCTCAGTACATCATGATGCTCATGACTAAGTGTGTGGTAGACTCACTGTGATGTAATGAGGGTAATCTTTTATTGGACGTACCATGGTAGTGGGGGCGGGTCCTCCAGTAAATGGGCCACAGTGGGTATAAAAGGCCCTGTATTCCTCCTGTGAAGGAATGTCATCCTTTTGTCACGATTCTGTTGCCACGATCACAATGCAGAAGGGGATGTGAGGACCTGCTCTGACATGTAAACTTTTCTGTTCAGATATGTTACTGTCCACATGAACTTTGATTTAAGTGGTTGACCCAAATTGGTAAACCAAGATGAGGATGAATATATTACACACTTCTGGGAGCAAAACGATACAGTGTGCCAACAAAGTGTTTTGACCCTTGCTTCATAGGTGGACATTCATCCTTTTTGTGTGTACTGTGCAGCTGCTCACTGATCCCAACAGGAGTTGAATGTGCATACCTTTTCTAGTTTTGCTGACCCTAAATAGTAACCACTTCGTTCTTGTTGTCTGCAGAGCAATGCCTACACGGCCATGTCGGACTCCTACATGCCCAGCTACTATAGCCCCTCCATCGGATTCACGTACTCCCTGAACGAGGCGGCATGGTCTACCGGTGGAGATCCCCCAATGCCTTACCTGGCCTCTTACGGACAGCTCAGCAACGGGGAGCACCACTTCCTCCCGGACGCTATGTTTGGCCAGTCTGGGGCACTGGGCAGCAACCCGTTCCTGGGGCAGCACGGCTTCAACTTCTTCCCCAGCGGCATCGACTTCTCGGCCTGGGGCAGCAGCAGCTCTCAGGGACAGTCCACTCAGAGCTCAGGCTACAGCAGCAGCTACGCCTATGCTCCCAGCTCGCTAGGGGGCGCCATGATCGACGGACAGTCTCCTTTTGCCGCCAGCGAGCCACTCAACAAGGCCGTGGGCATGAACAACTTGGACCAGGGCATGGCTGAACTTAAGATCGGCGGTGGGGGCAACATCGCGCCCAAAGTGGTGGGCTCAGGTCTCCCGGGGGGACCTATGGGTCAGGTGTCGGGCCCCCCAACCGTGCCCCCGGTCTCCATCGCCCCAGCCAAGCCAGCCTCATGGGCGGACATTGCCAGCAAGCCGGCCAAGCCGCAACCCAAGCTGAAAACTAAGGGCGGCCTTGGCGGGACAAACCTACCCCCTCCACCCATTAAACACAACATGGATATTGGCACTTGGGACAACAAAGGGACCATGCCTAAGGCATCCACCCCGCAGCAGATCCCCTTCCCCAGCAATGGGCAGCCGCCCAATCAGTCCTCACCACAGCCTGGCACAACTGCAGGGGGGGCTCCTCAGCTCCCAATGAGCAACGGGCAGCTGGTGTCTCCCCCCTCCCATCTTGTCCCCCATCTTCCCCCTAACGGGCAGCAGCCGCAGCAGGCCATGGTGCCCCAGCAGCCTCTCGCCCAGCCCCCTACCGCCTCTCAATCTTCCCAACCTACCCGCTGGGTGCCGCCTCGTAACCGTGCCAACGGGTTTGGGGACAACGGCGCTGGTCCGGGTCAGTCTCCGCCGAGCTCGGGAGCAGGCGGCATACCTGGCATGCCCTCCGAACCCCACCCTGTGCTGGAAAAGCTTCGCCTGGTCAACAACTACAACCCCAAGGACTTCGACTGGAACCCCAAGCAAGGCCGTGTGTTCATCATCAAGAGCTACTCGGAGGACGACATCCACCGCTCCATTAAGTACAACATTTGGTGCAGCACCGAGCACGGCAACAAGCGCCTGGATGCAGCGTACCGCTCACTGGGCGCCAAGGGCCCGCTCTACCTGCTCTTCAGCGTCAACGGCAGTGGGCACTTCTGTGGCGTGGCAGAGATGCGCTCGCCCGTGGACTACAACACCTGCGCCGGCGTGTGGTCACAGGACAAGTGGAAGGGCCGCTTTGACGTGCGCTGGATCTTCGTCAAGGACGTTCCTAACAGCCAGCTGCGGCATATCCGCCTGGAGAACAACGAGAACAAGCCGGTGACCAACTCTCGGGACACACAGGAGGTGCCTCTGGACAAGGCACGGCAGGTCCTAAAGATCATCGCGGGTTACAAGCACACCACCTCTATCTTCGACGACTTCTCGCACTACGAGAAGCGTCAGGAGGAAGAGGAGAGTGTGAAAAAGGTAACCACCTGCAGCCTGGGAAAATAAAATGAGGAGTTGAGGTTAAAGGTTACTGTGTCTGTGTCCGTGGAGATGATGACCTGCTGGTCATGAATGAGGAGGGTTGTTTTGTTCTGTCTGAACCATGAACGTAGATAAATATTCTGCTTGTTTGGAGAAAATAATTGAGGTTGCACCATTACAGCAGCTCTACTTGCATATATGTGTAGAGAAATTTGTATAAAAACTCACGGTGCACTTTGTTTAAATACTAATACGAATTTGTTTCTAAATAACGTGGGGGATGATGGTCTGTTCTGATGCCAGTCCGTACTTGGTTGTGCGTGTACTTTGTCCATTTTCAAACTAACAAATGGGTCATCATGTGATGCTGCGAGTAAAGCATTTGGAGCCTGTTCTACTCCATACCTGCCAGAAATGTATTTGCTTTTGGCCTCTGTTTGTCCTTCAGAAAGAAGTCAGACTTGTTTGAATATGAACCTAATTGTTGGAGACGGTTGCTTTGTGTCTCGCACACTCCCTTAGTGATGTAGTGGTTCTCCCAAAAAAAAGTGTTTTTATTTTCATTAAAGGCAACTATAAACATTGTTAGACTATAAACAACAAACAAATGCTCACAGCACGTCGTGATGCAAAAGATGGAGTAGTAATATTCTATTCACTGCTCAGGCTCTACTTTGACTAGCATCATGTCCATATTTTATTTAGTTGGAGAAGGTTTAGCTCTTTTGATGTCAGCTCTGGCACGATGTTCAATCCAGTTCAAAGTCCATTTATTTGACACTTCACAGAAAGTCCTTGAATTAGCAGGTTTCTTTGAAACTTTCTTTTTTTTAAAAGACTGAATTAGAGGTCTGAGCAGAATATGAATGAGCCTGAAAAGATATAGCTAAAAATGTGCTCCTGGTGTACAGCTCTCCTTCTGCTATAAGCATACCACTGAAAAGGTGTGTGTGTGTGTGTGTTTAGTGAAATTGCCAGCCATTTCTGTTGCTAGATGTATGCAGTTGTAGTTCTGGTTCCTCACTGAAGGGGGGGCTGTTGGGCTGAGTCATTTGTGCTCACCTTTTCATGTGGTTGGTGGGGTGTTGTGACACATGATCCACTTTGCTATTGAAGTCAATGAGAGCTTATGTTACACATTGTTTTGTATCCACATTTGAATGTTCAAAGGCTGCACCCATCCATTATTTACAATGGGAAATAGGGTGCATCTCAAAAGCACAGCATAATTTTCTTAACACGGAAGATTGCCAATTGAGCCTGTAGTCTTCCATACTTAAAGGAAAAGTACCACCAATCCTTGTTCAAGTCAGTGCAAAACCATGAATTGCACACATATTTGCAGTGTTCATTTTTGTTCTGATTTTAGTGTCTTGGGGGGTGGGGGCAATGTGCCAAGACGTGTTTCTGGTCTTTGTATGAGGCTATGCTGTCACTAGTAGCCAGTAGTTTAAATGGCCTCGTGGTAGTCGGTGTGTAGCACAGGAGCAGTGTTTCTGAATTGGTGTGTCGATCCGCTAGGCAGGACTGATGGTGATATGACGACCATTATTATTTAAATTAAATATATTTTGTATTTATTGCACGCAGTATATAAGATGCTGTTACCCTGTGCAACTGAAGGCAAAGGTTATTTACTTATTTTTTTAAGTGTGGTGGAAGACAAAGATAAACATAAAGGAAAGGTTTTCAAAAGACAACAAGTTCATAGTAATGTGGTATCGGTCATCTGAGCAGTAGAAGTATTATGACTCGCATTGATAAGATGCTTTTTATTTTATTTCTGCCTCATACATTATGAATGTGAGTTCCCATGTGTGCTAATGGCCTTTGTGTGTGTTTACAGGTGGAAGTTCAGGGTGGGGACCCCTACACCAGTAATGCCAACAGGGCCCATTACAGAATGCAGGTAAACACAATAAATAAATGACGCTGACACAATATAGCAGTCAGTTTAGGAAAGGCTGTTCAAAAGGCTTAGTTATGCTATAGTTCACAATAGAGAGGATGTTTACATTAGAGAAGAAGGAACATGGTTTTGAATGCTCCGTTTCATGTCACTTGGTAGGCAAATAGAGGAAATGCATATTTCCAGCTTTGTCACAAGACTATGGCTACCTTAGGGTATGAAATGTGTATTGCAAGTCATAATTAGGCAGAGAAGCTTTAAAATATAAGAAAAAAAAATCGTCTAATGAAATTTTCCAAGACATAGAATTTTAAAATCCCATTTCCAGCCCAGAAAAATAAATGAAATTCAGTAGATGTTTTGAAAAAGTCCTCACATATGATTTTGTCGTATGTGTGTCTAATTAAATAAGCTGTTCATTTACTCTTTCGTGGATAATATTTCACAAGCGAATTTCTGCAGTAATGCCTATTAACTAGCCTATTAGAAAAGAAATGGAAAATGTGGTTGTTTAATTTTCTTTTTATAGATAGGCTCACACTGTGGAAATGGTCACGGAAATTTCATTAAAGTCCTTGAAAAGTCATGGTTTTGAAGATTTAAAAAGTTGTCCGTAAAACTGGGCAGGATCCCTGTAACCAAAAATGAGGCAGTAATGTACACGCAGTTGACAGTGAGGCTGCAATGCTGTTACTTCGACCCACGACTGAAATGTTGTCTTAGTTTCTCAGATAGGTTCGATTTTAAAATTATGTTTTGTTTTCTTCATAGGATCGCCAAGGACGTGTCAAGTAACAGTCACCATTTTGGGCAAAAGACTGTGATGGCCCTACTTTTCTCCTGTCTGCTCCAGATCTTTTCACAAAGTCTAAGGGGGGAAACGCCCAAGGATTTAAAAAAAAAAAAGAAGACTCTTGATTTCTGTTGACTTAAAAGACTTGGAACTTGTAGTAAAAGAAAAAGAGAAACAATTATTCATAGGACTTCAACAACTTAATAATTCTATAGGATCCTTAGGTGAACCTCGTGTTTTCCTTTTTGTCCCACCCCTTTTCACCCTCCTGTTTATTTTGTCCTATGCTTTTTTCAGTTTTTTTGTTTTGTTTGTTTTTTAAGAAATCATCTTCAGTTTTTACAGTCCAAGCAAGGCAACACGTTGGCTGTGTCACTCAGATCTAAAGAGGAGTTGTGTAGTGTTGGCTCACTACTGCCCCCCTCTGATTGGACAGATTGTCATTTCTTTGTAACCCCACCGTCTCCCCATTGGAGATTGAAGTAACCAATCCGGAAGCAGAGTTGGGTTTCTCATCACATTTAGTGGATGTTGCATCGTGGGTAATTTGAACGATAACCGTGAACAGTGTGATCTTTCAAAAGTAACTTTATTTTGTCCTTATTTTGTTCCTGCATAAGTCACAAGGCGAGGCGAAGGAATTGCCCTTAGTTTATCTTGTGTGAAGAGAGAAGGAATTGGGTGAGTGGGACGGATGGGTCGAAAGCAAAAGATTTAAGTTGTCATTGGTCATTGTCATTGTTTAATTTGTATGGTAAGCGAAAGGGGCCGTGTTGGCAGTCCTCTGAACTTTTAGTTTCCATTTCCTGTCTCTTGGGGAATTAAAATCGTTGCTAGGGGTGCTCTTTACCTTCATTTTTTTTGTTTGTTTTTCCTCCTCCGTTTCTTAAGTCTGCATCGGGATGGGCCTTGCTCCGATTCTTTCTATTAATCAGTTCAACGTAATAAACGTGTATACCCAGCAGAACGTGTGTGTGTGTATGTGTGCATTCACCTTGTTTGTGTACTCGTCATGCACTACATTTTTGTTTTTCGTTTCACTCTGAATAATAAATGAATGCGTAATAATTCAATAACAACTCCCTGTCTGTGTTCTACACTCGCTAACCTTCTTTACACCCGTTTCATGTCGTCTCACGCTCACCTTTCTAACCACCATTCTCAACCTTCATTACTCTCTCCTTCCCCGTGGTATCTTGTCGGTGCATAGGTTGATAATTTATAGGCAATATTGCCGTGTCCAAAATAAAGATGCTACGCAAAGGCAGTTTGCGATGTTTTTTTTTTTTTTTTTTTCATGGACGCACCCGATGCACAGGTTATACACTGTGTTCCATCACTTGGTTGTTAGTCAGATTATATGCCTTCTGTCATCCTATGGTTAGTCCTAGATGTCCCTAAGCATGCTGGTTTCAAAGCCTGGTTACTTAGGTATGTTTGAACTGCAAATAAAACAGTGGGATTCAATGAAAGGACCTGTTTCAAGAATGTATTTTCAAAAACCTAATCCAGTTCAATGAAGTGTGGGTTGTACCTCAAATTCTGCACAACTTGATGGAGTAATTAAATGAACGTGGATGACCTTTTGCGGTGGGTAAATTTAATTCCAAGTATGGTGAAGCATCTGAATGCAATAAACAGAAATGACGAACTGGTCACTAGCTTGAACATTAGAGGAGGCTTCTGTTTTGACAAGTGTGTGCAGGGCTTCCAAAAATGATGCGCTACCCTATGTTTTTTTTTTTATTCAGTTAGAGAAGCAACAGACGTCAATTAGATCGTCACGGCTTGGTGTCATATTCTCTTGGAGTTTAGCAACGTCGACCACAGAACTTTGTCACTTGCTTGTCCGCCCGCAGTGTCATTAGCCCGTTGAATCTTGATAGGAAAATGGCGGTAGGTCAATGCGTTGACGAAGTATGGCCGACAGGGCGCGACATATCCTAATAAAATCACGTTATTGTTGATAGGTGACAATTAGTGTTTTGCAAGGCGCCGTGTAAAGGTCCGTGATCATTTGCATATACGAAATGTGTTTAATTCTACAAAAAAAATAATAATAAAAAAACAGCTAATACCCCATGTGCATCAAGGAGGAAGTAGGGGGATGATGGTGTTTCTAATTTCACGGTTAGGGCTACTTTTATCAGTAGGCCCATTGGACTTGCCCTTGGGTTTTGGTGTTTAAAATGGACAGTTGCTTGAATATTTACCAAAAAAATCTAAATGGGTAACGTACCCTCTCTTGCCCCGAAATCAAGGCTTTGTTGCCTGCAACATCACTTCACTTTTGTGATGATAAGCAGTGTGTGTCTGATGTCAGCCAGGGTCACACATGGCCATCATTTGCAACCGTCCTACACAATGGCAGAGAGTGCTCTCTCTCGCAGGTTTCAGGATTGGGGTGTGTATGTGTGTGTGCACACGCATAGGGGGGTGTGAGGCGGCACGTGCCGTAGTCTGCAGAGACAACCCACCCCCCGACCCGTATCTGTGAGTCTCCTGGGACCCTTTTGTCTCATGGGAGACCCAAATGAAATGGAGGAAGGGGGATCACACTTACATCCCAGAGCACATTAACAAAGTGTGTGTGTGTGTGCATAAAAGGCAGATTCGGTGGTCTTGTACAGCTTTAGTCGTAATGTCAGCTCTTGGATGGGGGTGGATTTTGGGTTTGCAGTTTGTTTGAGACGCCTCTCTATATTGTCTTAGATGATGCTTACAATATTTTTGTTTCATAAAAGATCACTACTACTATGAAGCCCAACTTATTCGGGATCGGCCTGTATCAAAATAGACTGCCTTTTCGGAACCACTCATAGCTTAATATGGCTTACTATCAGTCTTTTTCATTATGTGATTCCCATATCCCATATATAGCCTAAACACATACACGGCAGGCACATTTCTCTTCGCTAAGGAATATGGTAATACCTGATCTGAGGAATTTTTGCAAAACAAGGTTAAGTCCTGATGCAAGGTTAAAACTGAATGTTCATCTTGCAGTGAAGCATGTTCTGTGTTCAGAGAAATTTACTCATGATTTGAAAAATAATGTATTGAAAATCCTGAAAAACATCTATGTAGGGCGTTATGCAATGGCTTACAAACCAGAATCACCGATCAAATACTTAAGAGCCTCACTTTTCTCTTCTGTAAGGAGAGAGCGAGGCCTATCCGATCGTGGCCTAGGTTGTTGCTGACCGGTTTTGCCCACAGATAAAAGCTCTTTATTGATTCGTATATGATTATGCCGACGACAGACATTATCTCAACGCAGGAAACGGTTGGTAACCCAACAAAAGCTCTGATCACGCTGTTGAATTGGGACAGGCAATTTGCCGACTGGCCTAATTCCGCCCCCGTCAGTCGGTTGACATGCCGATTTAAAATGCGCCATGCAGCTACTGCAAGCGCTGTCCATTACCATAAACGCATCTATCTTCGTCTTCCATTTGTACCGCTTGGTCATGCCTCACCCGAGCCGTATTTCCATAACGAATTCATAACGGTTTGCTAGGTTGATTTCGTTTTCGGAACAAGCGTCATATTTGTTTGCTCGCTGGTCTTTTTAAAACAGGCTAAATCCAATTGCGCATCGTGTAGACATAGGCACCGTTTATGGCACTCTCTTAGTTAAATGTAAGACTAATTGTTTTCCTACACACTCCACGTTTCCTATCCCTCACAGTAAATATTTTTAAGACCTAGGTACTAAAACTACTGGAATTGTCCATGTTTATAAAATCAATAGCCTACATTGTCTTTAATGTCGTTTTCGAAAGAAATACGAAGACCTACTGTTGTTAACAAGCATACGTTTGGGGATGGAATGTATTATAGACTGGTGAAACAGACAGGAACATTTTAGAAGTAGGCCTGGTCAAAATAGTAACTGATTCATTTTTTGACTACAACAGTAATTTCCAGTTTTTAAATAACAGCTAGCGCTTTTGCCAAAAATTGAAATCGTTTTAGGGAACAGAAAATTGCTGGTTGAATTTAATGCAAGCAGTTTTCCGCACCAAGCCATACCAACGTGTCTTTGTGCTCAGCGGATCTGTCGTTATATTGTCCTAACAGGGACATGGGCAGAAATGTAGCCTAATGTCCTAATGCTTAGAGCCTGAATTTAATGTCACGGTCTCCGGGGTCTAAATGAACGGAGTGTCATTGTTAGTGATTCATATGCATTTATCCCTTTAGTTATTTGTTCGCCTAAAAAGGTCACAGGATTTGGAAGGGTCATAGTGACGACGGCCGCCCGGCGCATTTTATTTCTCACTTGTTCGGCTTTTAGTGCACATATAATAATGAGAAACAAGCATATCTTTGGCCTTTCCTAACGTATGTATCAGACAAAAAAAGGGACATATTTTCCTTAAATATTTCCCATAATTTCGAATGTTAAATGTAGCAAGCGTGATGTCGAATGTAAGGATTGCCCGGGTCTATTTTAGGCTACATTAAACCAACAAGGTCACGTTTGATTTCAGTGAAATGTTGTAACTGTTAAAATCAAAGTTTTGGGTATTTCAGTGTTGCAACATATTACTAGCCTACACAATGGCAAAGGGATCTGAGAGGCCTGGGAAGTCCGTTATATGTATACATAAGCCGTAAAATCGGTCGTTTTAGCTTATTATTAATGTAGAAAAACCATCACAATTATTAAGCCATGAAGATAGAATTATGTTGTCATATCCTAGTTTACAAGCCTTGCAAAGATGAGGTGCTGTGCTGCAGGAATGTAGGTCAAACCGCAACCTCTGCAACGCAGTTTGATGTTTGCGTGATGAAATATATATTTAAAAGCAAAATACATCTAAACATATACCCCGAATTGAAATTTGTTCAAAGAATATAGCACAGTGTTATACACTTTTTGGTTTCATTATCGATGTAGGCCATATGCTTTACCAATGCATTGCGAACAGCTCCTCGGAAAACCAACTCCTTCACGGTCCTCTTATACCAATTGTAACACCTACGTTTGTTCCACGTTTGAAATATGAGCAGATGAAATCTTGCCATTATAAATAAACTTACTTTGACGGCAACAGGGGAATGTATGAGTTGGGACAGACATGTGTTTTTTCTTGCTAGTACATAATGCTGCAATGCCGACGGGTGTGTCATAGAAAATATTTTATTCAAAACCCAAAATGTTTCATTTCAGCCTGAGAAGGTAAGCTGTTGAGGACTAAAATGATATTCACAGAAAAGATCAGAACTGAGTAGGACACTGTGTGTGTGTGTGTGTGTGTGTGTGTGTGTGTCTTTCCGCTAGAGAGGTCATCTGCATACACACAATCCTTTGATTTTATCAGCACCACCAAAATATCCTGCCACATGGTTGGTTGACCCAGTCCACTGTAAGCAGAGCCACTTTCCTGACAAGGAAGTCCAGGTGATCCGTCCACGTCGGGTGCTGGTATGATGCTCATAGCTGCTCTCTTGGCATTCACCGCGTGCCTTAATTGTATTTAAATTAAATCAAGGTCCACTGTGAACACAAAGAGCTCAAACCAAGTTCCAAGCTTCGCTTCTCCACTTCTCCAGTACATTTTCCTCTCTCCTTTGCTCTCTCTTTCTCGGTTTCTTCTTCTGTCAGTATTTACCTCACTCTCCCCTATGCTCAGGTTGCGTTGCTTCACACATTTCAGTCTACATACTGATCCTTCCTGTGTGTGTGTGTGTGTGTGTGTGTGTTTCTAATGCTGTCATCTGGTGGGGTGACTGTTCCTGTCCTTCTGTCCTTCTCACCTGTTATCCTCCGTTCGGTTCTGCTGCTGTTCTGCGGTCCTCGCATGTCTTCACAGTCTCACATAGACACACACACACACACACACTCACACACCTACTCACACACACACACACACACACACACTTACAAACAAACAAACAAAGTGTGGATACATATACATCGCTTTCCTACTGGGTATTTTTCTGCGCCTCTCCCTTTCCCGCTACACATGCATTGTACATGTATTGGACATGTATATGTCTGTGTATGCAGGCATGCATGCAGGCTTGCATGTATGAACGCATGGCATATAGCTCTCTCTTTTAAAGCAGCCTCCAAAACAAATAGCATTTCATGCAACCTTACCCCTGTCACAGATGCAATTGCTCCGCCACTGCATGTCCTACATTCACACGCATGCACTAACCGGAAGGTACTGCCAACCCCAATCCCCATCTATGTAAATAAAGCCTACTGCAGCAAAGACCTCGAGTCCTGAGCACATCCTTATTTCCCCCTGTAAACAAATCCACATACCTATGAGCAAATGCAGTGAAGAGAAGCAGAGAAAACAAGGCAGAGAGAGAGAGAGAGAGAGAGAGAGAGAGAGAGAGAGAGAGAGAGAGAGATGAAGTGCCTTTTGTTGCACTAGGATGAGAATAGCCTTGGTACCTGGTAGCTACAGTGGTTCATTCCTGCAGAGCTTCTTGCTGGTAGCGAAACAAAGGATGATAGCATGAGCTGTGTGAGAAGCTTACATAAAGATGCCCAGCTCTGTGCCTCCCCTCCACTGGACCTCTCTGCCTTTTGATACAGTGCGTGCATCTCTCTCCATGTGAAAGTCCACTGGAACATCAAAGCCAAACGCTAGCGTGTCTGCATATCAGTTAGCTATGTCGCTATCTCTCTCTCTCTCTCTCTCTTGCTCCCTCTTTCTCTCTCTTGCTCCCTCTCTCTCTATCTCTCTCCCTCCCCCACTTCTCGCATCTCTCAGTACAGCCTCTCTCTCTCTCGCCCTCTCTCTCTCTCCTCAGTCCTCTCTATCTCTCACAAACATGTACAGCGAATGGTAGTTCAAAACCAGTCTGAAGAGAGAAAAAAATCACACAAGCCAAAACACCAGCACAGTCAGAACCTCAATCTGCTGTTTGATACATAAAAATATCTCCCGGTAAGATAAGATCAGCTACATGTAAACACACCAAGATGATCCTACATCCGAGATGTGTCGCATCAGCAGCAAATTACTTCCCTCAAAACCTGTTCTCCTATTGACCTCATGCCTGTTTTAAAAGCACTAACGACAAACCCGCGATGAACTGTGCGTAGGCACAGTCCAGTGAAATCCTTGCATTAGTGAGAGAGAGAACCAAGAAAATAAGAAATAATTGTAATTCCCGGATCTCCTTGGGAATCTTCTGTTGTTGACCCTTTTCTCCTTCCTCCGAGCAGGGGGGTCCTAGTGGAAGCCTGCCACCCTATCCCAGACTCCTCCTGGGGAAGAGGAGAGGAAACGCAGGGATGCACAAAGACTGGAAGGTTAGGGATGGAGAGGTCTTACAGAATGGGAAATAGGTAGGTAGGCGCCACGCATGCAGTGCGAGAGGAGAGAGGAAGAGGAAGAGGAAAGGGAGATGGGGGTATTTCAATCAATACCGCCCCCAAAAAAAGCAGAATTTCTGTTCCTAACCCCACCCCTAAAACAGTGCTAAATAATCCAGCTGTTTTGGGGAAAAATAGGAGAAGGAAAAAGAGCCCATGATGTGAGTATACATATATAAGAGAGGTATATATGTATAGCGATCCAGAGGAGAGAATGAAGGTGACACATACACAGACATACACACACGCACGCACGCATGCACGCATTCACGCTCACACACAGAGACACACTGCGCGATGCACATGCTCCCGCTTCAATTTATGCTCTCTGTTCTAACACCACCCCCACCCTTCACCTCGCACACACGTATGCGCGCGCGCACACACTTACACACACACACACACACACACACACACTCGCTGTCCCACCCCTATTTGGCCTGTGCTGTCCTGGATGCGTAGCCCAGCTGATCTGTGCAGGGAGATTAGCCAACGGGGCCAGCTGGCCGGGATTACACAGGCAGGGGGTAAGCAAAGGGGGGAGGGGAGACCCCTCCGCCCAGGATGCGCACACACACACACACACACACACAGAGACACGGATGCATGCACATACATACATGGCTGTGAGGATTCACACACATACACACAGACCCATGCGTGCACACACATTTCCACACTTACACACACCCATACGCACACAGACCTACACACACACAACCCATACACAGACATTGCACGTGAATGCAGCGGGATTGTGCGTTGCAGGCTGGCAGCGTTGATAAACGTATATTAATGCATGCGTCTCTTAAGAGGAGGCGGGGGAGCTTTTGACAATGTGGGGGTTGACCTTTGAACCTGGCCCGCTCCATCATTCAGAGCAATCAGCTGATCCGGTGCATGGGGAGGAGAGGAGGAGAGGGGGGCTTCTGTGATGTGGCGGTCTGGTCGGACGACACGCGTCCCCTCCCCCTTATTCCCTTCTTTTCCCTTCCCCCCCACCTCTCATCAAACTTGAGCCAATTCTCTCTTGCTTCCCCTCCATGCATATATGAACACTTCAGTGTTTAAACACAATACCTGACTCAGGCCCCACAACACATGGCAAAAGGACGTTGATGCATCACTACAACAGATTTTTGTTAATGTGAAGTATTTGTGAAATAAATGTGAAATGGCTGTTTTGTTTTGTTGAAAATTGGAACATTTCTTGGCCTACAATAATGATGTCATTCTGAAGGAGCAGTCGAAAGCTGTTTCCCAATATCCCTGGGCGTCCTGTCTTGATTCGAAGTCGCAGGGTTTTTTAGTCATTGGTTTGCAGTGTTTAGGGACATACAATGGTCATAAAATGCCTGAAACAGCAAACACTAAACACAGAATAATGAATATAAAATATTGAAATAACCCCAATTTAAATTTTCCCTTCAGATTTTTTTAATCCTTGTTTGAGGTCTACAGGCACATTTGTTTTTAAATTAAATTAAATTAATAAAAGCTTCTTCACTTCGTTTGAAACAAATTTGGTGCACATTTTTGATCAAATAAATATGGCAAACTTAACTCTGCCTGTCTGAATCTGAATCACTGAATTTGAATCACACGATTTGCTGATAGCGCACAGTGAATTTATGGCGTCTCTTTCTGTGTTGCAATGCACAGACATTCTCCGTGGCACATGTAATCTGATGGGGGAGATTAGTGAATGGGAAGCGTTTGAGCTGGATTACTGCCTCGTTAGAAATGACAAGCGTTCGCTCGCATTTGCTGGCCTGTGTGTTCGTGTAGCGCTGAAGACGATACTGTGCTGTGTGTTACCAGATATTTATTCACCCAGTGTCAGCTTTTTAAAAAGGGTTAGCAATTCCCATGAACTGAAATTTTACCATCTGGCTAGGGATTTGACCATTCAAAGGCCGGTCACTGTGGTTATATCTAGACATACAGGATGTAGCTGTAAAAGTTCAGTGTTATTTTAAGTTTATGGCTGCATTACATTCACTGTCTAATCTGAACAAATCATTTTCAAATGTTGTTGTCACTGTAGATTTAAAATAGATCATGAGATTAGAAAATTCACAACTGTCTATTCCTTTATTCTATTTAAAGACACAACGCCAAAAATGTGCCTATATCAAAAAGGCACAAAAAGGAGGGTTTAAATATTTCTGTGAGAGTTTACCGTGGAGGACTGTATAGGAAATCCTGCTTTCTCTCTGAACCCTGTCCCTGACAAATACTGCAGCTCTGTGTCTGCCTCAGGGGTCTGAGAAGCAACTCTAGAGCAATACTGCACCAGTAGCAGGGCGGCCATCTCCAGCTTTAGCTCCAGCTCCGGAACGGCGCTCCGGCTCAGCTCATTTATTAAACATCATATTGGGCTGCCTCTTTACGTTCGCTTTTTGCTCTTACTTTGTTATGTTTTCAAATTTACTTCAATCTTTTTATCAAATTAATCAGTCGAACATCCATCCATGTTTTTAACTCTGCGTGTTTATGTGTATTTGTGTGTGTGTGTGTGTGTGCGTGTGGGTGTGTGTGTGTGTGTGTGTGTGTGTGTGTGTGCGTGCGTGCGTGTGTGCAGTGTGTGTGTGCGTGTGTGCGTGTGTGTGTGCGCGCGTGTGTGTGTGTATGCATGTGAACGTGCGTGTATGCATGTGTGCGTGCGTGTATGCATGTGTGCATGTGTGTGTGTGTGTGTGTGTGTGTGTGTGTGTGTGTGTGTGTGTGTGGTGTATGCAACATCCCTCTGACAGTAACATTCAAACATGGATCAGCAGCTCAGTAAGATCACACATGTGGTTTATATCAACAACTGTTCACACATGATTGTAAATAAATACACACACAAACGAGCAGAAATCAGGGCACACACACACACACGCATGTGCCTCCAGCCACCTATACATCCATTCTATACAAATCAAACCACATCTATGAGCCATAACACTATCTATTAGCCAAAACTAATCTCTGAACTTCAGGAAGCTATTGAATACATGAACATGGTGCAAACCTTTATTCAGGCATGAATTTACAATATGTGGAACTGAGTGTTTTCTGACTTGTGAAGATAATGGAATGCCAGCCCACATACAGCAGATGATTTTGTGCCACGTCAGAATCAGAACTTGCTCAGGGAGCTGGTTGCTATGCGGGGTCTTGATGTTTGCCGTCAGTGCTTTCATAGTCGTATGCAAAAAACTAAACATAGAATATTGAATACAGAATAATGGGAAACCCTTACATTTGAATAGTGCCTTCAGATTTTCATCTATGTTTAAAATCTAGAGGCATATTTGTTTATGACGAAAAGCTCCTCATCATTTTGTCACTGGCACATTGGACACGGCTATTTTATTGCTGCTTGTAGGGTGGAAGGCAGATGCTCAGATCACTGCCAGCTGATCGATGCCACACACACTCTCTGTCTCACACACACAATATAACCTCTAAACCAAAAATCTGTTTCATACATCTATCAATAGTACGACCATAGTCTCCTACGCACAGTGAAAGTGCGTACATGTGTCTGTGTGAGAGAGAGAGAGAGAGAGAGAGAAAGAGAGAGAGAGAGAGATTATTGAACTGAGTTTCTGTTAACTAGCAGAATAATATTTCACTTATTGAGAGACTGTTTGAAAAAATTGCATTTATTGAAGAAACTAGTAGCATACATGTATGACTGCATAACCTAAATCCTTCCCTGAGTAGGTCCTGAGGGTGATGTTCTTATGTCTTCCCATTGGTGATTCACTGGTGTGATTGTTTCTCATTGGCTCTTCACTGGTTTGGTTGTTTCTTATTGGTTTTTACTGGCCATTTGGTTGCTTCTCATTGGTTGCTCCCCACATCCCCTACAGAGCAGTATGGGAGCTGATCATGAGCAAGGTCACTGGGTGCATGGTGCACATCTGCACTGAACTCACATGGCGAAGGGACACGGTCAGATGTGATGGATGCTCCATATACACACTAAGCACTTTATCTGTATGGGGCCGCCATCCCAATGATGGAGGTAAAAAAGGGAATACCAGAGGGAGATGGAATGGTGGATGCATGTGTGTGTGTGTGTGTGTGTGTGTGTGTGTGTGTGTGTGTGTTTATGTGTGTGTGTGTGTGTGTGTGTGTGTGTGTGTGTGTGCATATTAATGTGTGTGTGTGTGTGTGTGTGTGTGTGTGTGTGTGTGTGTGTGTGTGTGTGTGTGTGTGTGTGTGTAAATGTGTGCGTGCACGTGATGTGTGTGATGCTCTGCTGCACTCTCACGTTCAGGTTGTGAGGGGGCACACAGTCCTTTACCGCGTTGCACTGTGTAGTGTTGCAGTTAGGCACACATCACAGCTCCCAAAAACACCCCCCCCCCTCCCCTGCAGCCTCCACATTCAGCATGACCCAGATTCCCCCCTCCCATCTTTAAGCAAATCACTCGCTGACCCACTTCCTCTATTGCACCATTTTTTTTTTGTCTATGTTAAAAAATTATGCATCTGTCTTAGCTTGGAGGAATGGGGGCAAATCCACGCAGGCACAGGCAGTCACTAATTCAAGCAAGCCCACGTCAAAACGAAATTGGAAAAGACAATGCTGTGGCATTTCACTGAAATCTCTTGTACTCGGAAGAAAAATGCATCCATGGCAGCATTCAAACCATGGGCTGTTCACAATGAGGACAACTCTAGATATGCTTTGACTAAATCAGTGGGGCAAAATCCCTGTTCTATATGATATCTGGTAGAAGATCAAATACAATTTCTGATACTGTGCATACATGTTTTGCCAATTAATAATCCTTTGTTTGTTGTTACATTTTTTAATTTACATCATAGACATTTCACAGCATCCAAAATAGATATACAGTATCCACTGACAGAAGCGATAAGTCGAGCTCCATTGATTTTGCAGCCTTGTTAATTTACAATTTCTTAACTGACAGCTCCTTTAAGGTGCTTTTTGCCAGTGGATTTCTGAGATGCCATATATTGTGTGACTTCATATAGAGGGACATGTAAATGTGGTTTATTTAATGGATGATGTATTTAAGTGATCGTTTAAGTGTGTCATGTAGCTAAGCTTTTTTGTTCCCATACACTGACTACTGATAAAATTACAAGATAAAGTGTGGAAATATGACTAGTAAAACCATTTTAAACAGAGTCCGTGTCAAGGGGAGCCAATCGCGGGCCAGGCTTTGGCAGGGCTGCTCGTGACCATGAAATGACTAATGCAAGTAACACTGCACTGACTGCACCCATGCCATCGCTTAGTTTTATCATACTTTCCTTCCTCATGTTAAATCCTTATGCTTGGTTTTACCATATTTTCCTTCCTCACATTCAATCCTTGGGCTTGGTTTTTACAAGACTAAAACATAAAAAAATAATTTTGAGCTCAACGGTGTGAGCCTCGCCTACTCTTTCAGCTTCTCAGAGCAGAGCAAATGTGTGTTCCCCCCTGTGTTTTTGGTCTGATTATTATAGGGCAGAAATGTGCATGCACTATTTGGTGAGATTTCTTTTTTAAAAAGAAATCTCCCGGGGAGCACACCACCGAATGATGACACTTTCAGTGTGACCATACGTTGCCAGTAATCTGGTGTCCCCCTATTATAAGCTTCATGCTCCTCTTGGATATTTGTTCAAGCACCAGCTCTGATTTTAAATGACACAATAAATCCCACCCCCCCGCCCCCCCCCTTGCGATTATTATTTAATCTACTGAATATTATTGCCCACACCTAAATAACCAAATCCGTTCAATTCATGCCAGTTATAAGTGTATTTATGGCATCTGACAGAGAACAATCTGGACGGGGATCTCTCTTACTCACCCACCCCCCACCAGTGCATACAAAATCTCTTTTCCCTTTTCTTACTCCAGCAGACCACACTATCTCTGTACTATGCTCAAGGATATTTCTTTCTTCTCCTGAAGCATAGAGCACTTAAACACTGGCCTATATCTGGTCCTCCTCCTCCTCCTCTTCCTCCTCTTCCTCCCCCCGACCTCCCCACCCCACCACCGTCACGTTATGCTGCTCCATTTGGAATGGCTCTCTCAGGCTTTCAGCCCAAGCAGGAGCTGCACATGCTCTGGGCTGAATTTGCCATTTCTCTGCCCGAATCTCAGTGCTTGAGAGACCAAAGTGTAAAGGCCTGTGGTTCTGTGTGTCCCTTCTCTCCTCCCTTCTCTTCTCTCTTCTCTCTTCTCTCTTCTCCTGGCTTTGTGCCGAGTACATTGTGATGGTGGAGGCATAGAGATGCTCATTCAGCCCCATTCGTGCCTGACAGGTCCTGAGGGGCAGTAGGCACAGACAGAGAGAGCGGTAGGGAGAATGGAGGGTCCTACCATCCGTCACATCGCCAGTACAATGCCAAGCCACTCAGTGACCTCTGTGCAGGAAGTATGTGAAATGGGGTCGGCGTTTTGCAATGTTATGTTTGATGACAAGCATTACAAATGAAAAGCATGTATGACGCGGGATAGAATGAGTGTAGCCAAGGATGAGTAAAGATAGCATGTGTGATGGGAGGTTTTGCACAGTGTGATGGGTTTCTGAGATGTAATTGAGTGTTTGTATGAACACTGAAGTAGAAGCACACAGACACACAGACACACAGAAACACACGCAAACTCTCGCTCACACTCACACACATATTAACACTTACACACACCATCCCGTGTCGTAGCAACAAAAATAGTTTTTAGGATTTTTTAGGCTTATAGGAATGTTTATACAATGTTTTGTGAATAAATTGATCCTTGTGGACCTTGTTAACAAAACAAAACAAAAACAACAGAAATATCACCTTCACGGCCAGCTTAGAACAGTGGCCTGGTGCTGCATGAGAGCAGGGCAAACCAAAAAGGATTTCGCCCAAAGCCTCTTTCCTCCGGGGGGAGGGAGTGGGTTGCAACCAGCAGCACCAGGTCCAGATTAACCCTAATCTCCGGACCCATGTCCCAGGAAAGGGTTTAAGTGCTGGGACCAGCATATCGGCACTGGACTGGGGGGGTCAGGGGGGGTGGAGGGCTACCAGGTGGTAGGGTGGAGGATGGGAGAATAGTTACGGGGCGGGGGGGATGTGGGAGGGCAGTGAGGCCTTAAAGATGGATGGGGATGGATGTGGGGGGGTGTGGGGTGTGGGGGATTGAGTGAGACTCGAGAGTGAGGTTTCGGATGTGGTGGCTCATGCCCGGGATGACTGCGGGATTAAAAACACAGTGTAATCTGCCTGCTGTATGTAGGGCAAGACTGGCTTAACCACAGCACTCTTGGAACAGGCCAGCAGGCCTGCCCAGTGCAGGGCGGAGGGAGGGAGGCAAGCGATGAAGAGGGACAGGGAGAGTGTATGTGTGTGTGTGTGTGTGTGTGTGTGTGTGTGTGTGTGTGTGTGTGTGTGTGTGTGTGGTGTGTGTGTGAGACAGTGTGAGTGTATGTGTGTGTGTGTGTGTGTGTGTGTGTGTGTGTGTGTTCACTGCTCGTTCACGTTTTTACCTGCTAACCCTGGCTAACGAGCTAAGAGGCTGACCAGATAATCTCCAAATGGGATTGGGGAGAGATGGTGGAGTAGAGGAGGTGCCACTGGTGGAGACAAGCAGACTAGCCTGCTGACACTATGACCTCTAGAGTCACTGAACACACCATTTATCTAAAAATAAACTTGTCAACATGCTTGTCTTTTAAGACCTCGTTTAACTGACTGTGAGCTAGTACTTGGTACCTTCTGTTTCCCTTGCGCCGGTGCACTTGTGTGTAGTAGAAGGCGATGGAAACTCTAAGCCGTTCTAACCTTTACCTACACAACTAGAGTGAACTGTAGCACAAACAAGGTCAGATGTGTCTGAACCTCACTTTGAGCTTTCTCAGTAATTGTCGTTGCTCCTTGTAAACATTTTAACATTTCATGGTACCACCACTTGATACACAAAATAGCAACAAGGTCATATAAATGGAGCTTTGTTATTTGTCTTTGTGTGTGTGTGTGTGTGTGTGTGTGTGTGTGTGTGTTTGTGTTTCCTCTAACCCAGAGGTTACTGAACAAGTATAACCAAACTTCCCAGGTCTTGCACCCTAGCTTCATGACCACTTCTGATGAACGCTTTAAATAATAAGGGGAGAAAACAATACAAAATAACTTGCAGTGCGCAGCCCCGTGTTTGGTGCTCCGGTGTCTCTGGCATAATTGTGGCTTTTTTAGGTCTCCCTCCGTTGAGAGCTCTAATTAAAATGATAAATCATGCCAGCGCGGGGCTCCATAAGGAGTGCCTCCTATCAGACAGAGATGGGACGGGGGAGGGGGAGGGGAGGTGGGGGGGGGGGGGGGGGGGGGGGTACGGTGGGGGACGTGAGTAAAACAAAGGAGTTCATCATCAGAGCAGTTGCCTTCTGTTCTGTTCACCTGCTGTCAGGACATGCTTCCACTGATTCACACACACACACACACACACACACACACACACACACACACACACACACACACACACACACATATATACACATACAAACAAAGACTTACAAGACAGTCATATGCACACACACACACACATGCACACACGCACACACAGACACATACAAACAGTCATATATGCACAAGCACACACGCATACAAACATCCACTCCCCCCCCCACACACACACAGGCACACACCTATATATGCACACCCAAACACTCACATGCACTCACATTTTTTTGTCTTTTTACCCTAATCATTTCTGACAGCTCTTCCCTGTTGATCACTCACTCAGGCACGGGGATTCTGATCAACCTCCACGTCGAGTGCCTGGAAATCCCCCCATCTAACCTCCATCTTACCTAACGCCCTACTACTTCAAAGAATTCCATCTAATAGCCCACATTTAAATAGCCCTAATCATATTTCCACGCCACACACAAAAAAATGGCACAGTTTTTTTTTTAAACATATAAATCAGAAAGTGGAACGTGTCAAGAAAGCAGTCGCTGGCGTCCCAGGGGTTTTACGCCGCACTCTGGCTTACTCCCACTGTCTATCTGAGCCGAGATGATTCACTAAACAAACCTACTTTCCATATGGTGATGAGAGCCAGCCGGGCAGGCCTCACAGTCCCTGACTATCACACACACACACACACATACACACATACACCTACACACACTCACATACACACCTACACACACGCACACGCACACACACACACACACACTTACTCACACACACACACATACATACACGTGCACATATATACACATACACACACACACACACACACACACACACACACACACACACACACACATACACTTACACATGCACATATACTCACACACACTCACACACACACATCTGTGATCATGGTGTGAACAGGTCCCTGGACAAGCCTGGGGGAGCCCTGGGTGAGGTCATCGTAGAAAAGTGCGAAACAAAATGCATTTCACCCTCTTGTCTCTTCTTTATGTGGCGCCCATCTCCTGCTCTCTCACAGGTCTCCCCACCCACATCACCTGGCATCGACAGGCTAGTGAATGCACTACCTTTCACACGTATTTGCCCCTGCCTTCTCTCTCTCTCTCTCTCTCTCTCTCTCTCCCTATGCTTGCCTTCTCTTGTATGATGGCTGGTAATTACCTCACATTTGCATTGCAAAGTCCCCTTAGTACCCCTCCGCACTTCTGATATCCTCCGCAGGTGAGTGAACTCCTCCTCTGCAGCACACACACACACACACACACACACTCACTCACACACACACACACGCACACACACACACATACTACTCTCTAACACACACGTATAAAACACATACACACACATGTACACACACACATGCACACACACACACACATACACACACTCACACTTAGAGGGAGATAAGATACAATTTATCTTTGACTCCAGACTGGCACAGTCTGTATGGTAAATATCAACAGTAGCATAATCACATGTAGTGTAGAACATGTTCGGTAGCTGCCAACAGAGATATTTGAAACTATCGGGCCTTTGTCTTTACCTGGAATTTTTTCATTAATTCAATGTTATTCTTAACATAGAAACCAATTAATTGTTTTATGTTGTTATGACAATTGCACTTGGAATATGGATAACAGACTTGGTTTTTACCCTTGGTACCACTCTCATGCACTGAAAAACAGACAAATTATTGACAAATAATGAAGATGCTATTGTGATGGCATTTAATTAATAAATTGAACTGAATTGAATAGAGTATTCGAAGACTTCATAAATCGTATAGGTTACATCCTTCCAGTAAAAAAACCTGCAAATATAAGAGGTGTATTCATTGGATTAATTGTATTGCATTCCAAATAAATATTTGAGGTAAATTCGTTTGGAGCTCAGACATTGTCCCTACGTTAATTCATTGCGTTGAAAAAATGAACAAAGAAATTCACCTGCTACCCACACAGACACAATGCTCTAATGCACAGCCGGTGCAATGGGGGTGTAAGTTAATTTACATGCCGAACGGCGATCTTAATGTGGATATTTATTTTAATTTAATTTCTCTGCCGCACATACTGCTCAGTCGGCTTTTGTGCCAAAGTCATATTAACCTCTACCTAGTTAATATTCAGTCCGCGACGTCGTTCGTGCCTGATGAATATTCATGCAGTTAGCGATTCGCTGCCGTTCCACTCCTCCCATGCGCCTCCACTCCTCCAACACGCAGCGCGAAAGCAACGCGAAGGGAATGGCTACACGGAAGCCATGTTTGTTGATGTTCAGTGGAGCTCAAACCTCTCTCGCATATCTTTCGCTCTGCGTGTCGCTCGCAATTTGTAGTATGGCGCACAAGACAGAGTTACCCACGAAAGAGAGGTCCCTGAAAGGCAGGGCGGAGAAAATATTCGTGGCAGGTAAATCCCTTTTCTCCTAAAACTCTGTGCCACATGCCTGGGCGTATGACTGTAAACATAAGAAATGGCAAGTTCAGGCAACAGCAAAGAAGGTGTATCCAGTAATTGCAGGGCATGGTACGCCTATTAATAACGGTCTGGTGAGAACCCCTGGTCAAAATGAATCTTTTTCACAATCAAAACATCAACATAGTCACGTGAAAGCAGCGAGTTACATAACTCCTTTAACTAATGTAGCTGTCTGACGCAAGTCTGGCCCTAATATTCGAGTGTAAAGCTTTCTTTATACTTCAAACCCTGTTGTTACACTAATGACATAGGCATTCAATTTACTGTCCGAGTGAAACCCCAGGGGTGTTTTTAATCCTCGTTTTGGGAGGGTGGTGTAACAAGTGATGTACAAGACAAGGGCAAGTGATGAGGCAAAAAAAGCTTAAGATGTCCAAAAATAGACAGTACATGAATGAACAGAAGGCTGTCATAGTATGACTTTATATATGAATGCCACTGTCCCAGATGCCATCTTATGGTGTGAATGGCCTGACTGTACGTAGATCAGGGCCAGATTCCATAGCCTGTTTTCTTCCGCCAGGTCGTTGAGAGATCTATTCTACAGTAAGCATCCCTTCATCGAGTTAAGAATGGAATTACGCGATTGTATTCTTTACATGGAGAACTAAAGCACAATTGAAATCAATGTGAACTATCCATGCTTTCAAAAGCATTTGATGCCTTTTATAACTGGTCATCATTAAAATAATGATGTGCTATTTTTTAGTTGGAGGGGACTGCTGAATAACTAACGTGTCGCCGCAAAACACTAAATAAAACTCTATTGTTATGGCACATTCATGAGGTTGCATAGACAATAAAAAGATAAGATCGAAAGCAGATTTAATCAGTAGGCCTGGACCATGGGCAGCCGTTTCCTTATCCAAAACCGGTTTAGCTACCAATATTGTTTCTTGTCACGGGCGATGGCATATGTCTCAGTTCTGTGACACATGGAGCCAGATTTCGAGTGTGGGATGATCACAACATGAGCAGGATAGCACTGATTTAGACTGAAAGCTGAGCAGCTATTGTAGTAGGCCTCCATTGTGGTGGATGCCGGCTGCAGTTTAAAATGTTCCTCATTTAGCATAGTGTCTTCTTCTGATGTGCTTGTTTGTGATCTCTGCTGGCCAGGCCTCTGTTAGAGATATGTATTTGAAGAATTAGCAGGCATTATGGGAAGAGTGTCATCCACACGCTGAAATTCTACTCGAGCGCCCAAATCAAAGCCTTCTTCAGACCCACACGCTTTATGACTCTCATTCTTTTTCTTCTGTTTTTTTATGCTCTTTATGCTTTTTTTCTCTCTTAGTTTTTAGGCTTTGTGGCTTTAATTCTTTATTCTCTCAGTTTGAGGCCCTCTTACAGCTCGCCTCCTCACGCCAGAGCTCTTGACTCTTATTCTTCCTCTCTTTTTGCTAGAATAAACCACAAACTGTCAAACTAACAACAAACTATCTGTGAGCCCCACACAGAGCGCCAAACATTTAACGGGATGGGGGTCTCCCAGAAAACATGGCCTTTTTGGAGGAGCTCTCCATCCCAGCTCCCACTTGCATCTCCTCTCCTTTGCTCCTCTAGGTCTTCTACCCTTACTTCAATTTGAGTCGCTGAAACTGGGGAAAGGCTTCTTTCCAGCACCTTCCTCTCAGTGTTTTTCCTCGTAATTGTGAGTTTTGCTTGTCGTAAGTTGCCACATTTCAAAGTCACTGGATAGAAGTGCCTGCTGAAGGACATGATGTAAATCTCTCGCTGTTGATTGTTTTGTTTTTTGGCCTTTGTTTCTGTGTTGGGGGGGGGGGGGGGGGGTCCACAAGGGCCCTCCGGGCACATGTTTTCCTCAGGTGGCCCCTGGCTCCCTTCTCCTTTTCTCTTCTTCTCTTTCTTTTCTCTCCTCTCCTCTCCTCTCCCCTCCCTTCCTCTACTCCTCTCCCCTCCAGTCATCTCTCCTTCCTTCTCCCCTCCTCTCCTCTCCTTTCCTCTCTCCTCTTTTCTCCCTGCCTCCTCTCTCTCCTTCCATTCTTCTCTCCTCTCCTCCTCTCCTATCTTCACTGCTCTCCTCTCTTCTTTCTTCTTCTCTCCTCTGCTCTCTCTTGTTCACTCTCCCCTCCACTCTTCTCCCATCTCACCTCTCCTTCTGTCCTCTCTTCACTGCTCTCCTCCCTTTTCTACTCTCTCTTCCTCTCCTTTCCACCTCTCCTCGTCTCCTTTCCTCCTCTCCTCTCCTCTCCTCTCCTCTCCTTTCCTCTCCTCTCCTCTCTTCTCCTCTCCTCTCTCCTCCTCTTCTTTCCTCCTCTCCTCTCTCCTCCTCTCCTTTCCTCCTCTCATCCTTTCCTCTCTCCTCTCCTCTCCTCTCTCCTCCTCTCCTGCCGTTGTCATGTCCTGTGTCCAGGGGCCCATCTGTGCATTATGCGCTTGAAAGCTCCGCCTTCCTCATATATTCCCGTACCGTCTGTCGCAGCAGCTCGGGGACACTGCACGGCGGTTGGAGGGTTGGGCCACCATGGCAACCATAGAATGAGTCCTCTGGGTTCAGAGGTCATGTAGAAGCTATTCTCGACACACTTCAACCCTTCTCCTTGGGTCTTTAGGTCTGTCTTAGGTGCTGTTCTACCTCAGTGTAAGACAAGTGTTTGTGTTATTTGGTAGAGGAAGTTGCAGGAGACACAAACCTGCATGACCGGTCTGCTCCTCTTCAAAGGAGGATGATGAAATACTTAGTGCAGTGAACATGCAGAAACCTCAACCACTGAATGACTGAATGATGAAAGCAACTTTCAACTGAAAAGGCACATATAATCGCAATATTACTATGGAGTATGCACAGGCTAGGCATGTGTGAATGCCTAGCCTGTGCATCCTCCACAGTAATATTGCTATTATGCCTAATGTGATCTCCATATGGAATCCATATTTGCCTACACTAAATCCTATTTAGACAAACTCTCTCTTTCTCTTTATTAACCCTTCACTTTTAGACAGATCCACTATGCTGCCTGTTTGTTATTATTGGCATATGTGTGCCCCATTTGCAATCATTTGGTAAAGTAGACAGTGTGCAGCCCACTTTTAATCCTTATCTTGTCTTGCTTTTGTGGTTGTGTCAGGAGGGCCTGTAGGTGTCGCTGCTTTGAAACGCAGGAGGAATTCCTTGGTTAGCTCCATCTTGGTTACTGTAACCGAGGAGGAAAAGGAGAGGCTAGTTGACGGGAGTCCTCTCCAAAGCAACCGGAAATAGTTGCTTGGATACAGTGCTGAATAGAAGGCAGAGGGTAAATACTTGAACGGTTCTTGTTCCGACCCTTTTTCTCTCCGAGGACAAGTGGGAGCATGTGACTTCACCGCCCCATGGGCTGAGTGCTCTGCAGGTGACCTGTTGTTCTCTGTGTTTATCGTGTCACTCGTCGGCTCTTAATCTTACTGTTTCCTACATCTTGCTTCCACGTGCTAAAACTGGAGGTCCAGACCTTAGATGTGGTTTCTTGGTCAACAAAATGATATGATAACATAATGATTGAGATGATTGAGATGACCCAGTGAAAGGTATTTAACCTGCATGTCAAATGTGGCATAACCCATTTTGCTTTTGTTTTGCCTTTGCCTTTGTTTTGGAGTGAAACAGAGCATGCTTAAATCTGTGCTCTTCATGAACTCCACATAAGAATCCTTACACACCGTCCACAATATCAAAACCATTTCGATATAAACATTTAGAAGCATAGTAGTGTCCAAGACAGACTCCTGCATTTATCTTCTTCCAAATCCAACAATAATCCTAGTTTACCCCCCAGCCCTGCCCCCAGGTTTCAAGACATCAGATTCCTTTTTTCCCCATGATCCTTTGCAGTGATGCATTTGCTTGTACGACCATGTTGATTGGCAAGCCCCTGGCAGTGTGTGCTGGCAGCGTAGAGAGAGGTGGGGCACTGAACCTGTTTGGTCAGGTGGGCATCAGGTGGGCATCTCCGGGACCTGGCTCCAATATGTGTGCCCATAAGGAGTCCATACAGGTGGCAAAGAAAGCCAGAAAGCAAGATGGCGGACGACCAGCGACGAATGAGACCTGTTCAGTGCCAACACAGAAACCGCCGGTCTGTTTCGATAAAACCAATCAGGGAATTTGCGTATACACAAAGCGTGAGCCACGGTGGGAGGTGGTCGTTATTATTGCTGTTCGGGGCAGCTGTGGGGGAAAATGCTGCAGGTCGGTTTGGGTCCTTTTATGCTTCAGAAACGGAGCCAACAAAAGGTGTTTTGAATCCCTCACGCCGGATGCCTTTTCTTTCCTCCCTCCTCCACTGCTGCACCACAAATCCCAAACGGAACGCCTTTTTATTTCTCCAAAGTTTCGACCAAGAAAGAAAAGAAAAAAAAAATATCCAACCCGCTCTTTATTTTTCCCCACACTGTTTCTTTTTTCCTTCCTCAGTTGGTTGGGCTGTGGCCACTCCTTTCTTTTCTCCCTCTACTCCTTTCTTTTATTTCTGTGGGACATTCACCCTGTCCCTTTTCTGGCGAAGCGATTTGTAAGGTGTTGTGTTTGTGGTGAGGGCGGCGCTGGCAGGAGAATAGTGGGCTGGATGGAAGGAGCCAGCCTGGCACTGTCTGGACCAATGCCAGCGCTCCCACTCCGCAGGAGAGATACCCACAGTAGAGGTCGGTATGCATAGGCAAGTGTGTGTGTGTGTGTGTGTGTGTGTGTGTGTGTGTGTGTGTGTGTGTGTGTGTGTGTGTGTGTGTGTGTGTGTGTGTGTGTGTGTGTGTGTGTGTGTGTGTGTGTGTGTGTGTGTGTGTGTGTTGGTAAGAGAGGGTGGGAGAGAGAGGACGGCACGATGGAAAGTCAGAGGGAGGAGAAGGGAGAATTGAGAAAAAGATGGGGGGGTGAAAGAAAGAGAGACAGAGGGAAAGAGAGAGAGAGAGAGAGAGAGAGAGAGAGAGAGAGAGAGAGAGAGAGAGAGAGAGAGAGAGGGTGTGATCCAGCAGGTTGGCATGGATCTGACTCCTGTTGATGCTGGTATGTGTCGGCGTGTTCTTGGACAGGCTAAGGTTTTTTTTTCTTTCTCTCTCCCTTTCTTTTTCCCTCTCTCCTCCTCTCTCTTCCTCCCTCTTTCTTTCTTTCTGTTTGTTTGTTTTTTTCCCTCCACTCTGGTTTTTGGATGGGTGGATGGAGCATTCATCTGCCGCCCAAAGGCATCGTGGTGTGAAACGACCAAACGAGCCGCTCCGTCCCTCTGCCTCTGTCATCTGTTGCTAATCACACACACACACACACATACACACACACACACACACACACACACACACACACACACACACACACACACTTTGCCCTCTCCACTCACTCTCTGTCCAGTTTCATCAACTTCTTCTTTCCAATTGTATTCCACTCAAAACATCTTTTTTAGAAGAAGGAAAAAGTTGCTTTGGCACAAACTACCAAAGAGCTCGTGCCCAGACTTCATGCCAGCATCAATGCCAGCTGGTCTGCTTGTACACGGAGCGAACTGGCACAGGGTTTAGGGTGCCCAGGAAGCTGTGTGTGTGCATGCCTGTGAGAGTGTGTGTGTGTTTGTCAGTGTGTTGTTTAGCTTGCTGTGATTTATGTCCTGATATGCTTAGCTGGCACGCACCGGTAAAGATGTGTTTTTTCCATGCATGGTGGCCTTCAGGTTTTACGATGCCCCTCGGACTGTCCGCTGAGTTTGGTTCTGTCTGACCATTTGTTCCAATCACGTCGCCCCGGGCATGACAAGCGGCACTCCTTGTTTGACAGCCAGACCGCTTCCGCGGTCGAGTTTACACCTCTCAGCATTCAGCTCAATTTCACATTCAATCTAAAGTCAGGAGATTAAACAAAGCAAGGAAAGTCTGCCATTCTGTTTTGAACTGAGTCTGTGTGTGTGTTTGTGTGTTAGTGTGTGCTATGCACGCTTGTTTGCATGTATGGCGTCTTTGTCAACATACTAATATTAGTGCACTGTGTAAACCACTAGACCTTAGCCAGTGGAGCTTTAGCCAGTAAATCACTTCAGTCTTCTTAGTCCTAATCCAGCACTCACATCTGTGTGGCTTTTTCTTTCCTTTGTAGCATTTTAATTCCAATTTGGCACAGTTTGGCGCTAGGCCGCGTGGCAGAGATAGAGAGAGAGAGAGATGGAGATGGAGATGGAGAGAGAGATGGAGATGGAGAGAGAGATGGAGAGAGAGAGAGAGATGGAGAGAGAGAGAGATGGAGAGAGAGAGAGAGAGATGGAGAGAGAGAGAGAGAGTGCGCACGCTTCAACCCCAAGCCAATCTGCAACCGCAAATCAGTGGAGTCACAGAGTTCACCTGTGATGTGGCCGACCCGCCGTGCCCCGTTTCCGAGTGTTTTTCGGCCCCAGATGGCAGAGGGGATTGTGGGTAGGCGATTGATGTGTCGTCATCTGTGGGGGCAGGAAGACAGGGGGGCTGAATGGCTGGGTTAACGCAATTTAATCTTCTAAGTGTCTCCCGATATACAGTCTCCTCCACCACCACCACCACCATCAGCAACACCCCCCCTCCCCCCCTCCCCCGATCCCTCTCATCCAGAGCAGGCCAGGCAAAGCTGCACTAATCCACACCCAACAGATACACACACACATGCACACACGCACACACACACACACACGTGCACACGTACACACACAGGCTCAGTTACCTGGGCAGAACTAAACAGAGACTGACTGTCTGTCAGGGATTTAAACGTGCTTTTGGAATTGCGCCCCCTTGTGCTTCTGCCTTCTCATAAACACACACACACACACACACACACACACACTCACACAAATGCAATAAAATGCACATTTATTATTATTTGTGACATTTTGTGCTCTCTCTCCTCTGTCTCTGTCTTTCTGTAGCGAAGCATGCAGTCAATGGAAACTCAACCGTAGAGCCCTTCCCTGAGGGCATGGAGACGATCATGTTTGGTGAGTTTCAGCTCATCGTGTCCTCAAACATATGTGTACGTGTGTGTGTGTGTGTGTGTGTGTGATTGTCTGTGTATTTGTTTTTTGTGTGTGTGTGTGTGTGAATGTGTGTGTGTGTGCCGTGCCGTGCGCAAACATACAGTACGTGTATCTGTGGCTGGCTCTATTCTGTGACGTAGCATCCATGTATTATTTCTCTGATCTGATTGGCCAGGCATGGGCTGTTTCTGGGGGGCAGAGCGACGCTTCTGGAAATCTAAGGGTGTCTTCTCCACCCAGGTGGGCTACGCCGGCGGCTCCACACCCAATGCCAACTACCAGGAGGTGTGCTCAGGTAACACACCTGCTCATGACATACACGCACACTTATTCATACACACACACTAATAAACAAACACTCATTAATCCACACACACACTCACTAAGACACACACATGCACACATTCATCATTTATACACACGCACACACACACTTTCACTTTTACACACATACATGCCTCAAGCTTCCAATGTGAACTTAGTGAACTCAAAGCAACACTGAATAAAGGCTCTGGTGGGGGTTCTCTGTATTTTTTTATTATTTTTTTTTTCTCTCCTCTTCTGCACCTCCCTCTTGCATCCGCAGTGATTTACCCAGGGTGCATTTGGGCTCCCGACGCAGCCCCCTCTCTCCCCTCCCCCGCCCATCCCGTAGCAGTGACCTACTTGCGTGGAGCCTGTGCTGCAGTGAGTGGTACTGGGGAGGTTCTAACCCCCCCCCCCCCCCCCCCCCATCACCCCCCCCTCATCCTTTCCTACCCCCCAAGCCCCCCCCCCCCCCC
>NC_045165.1:17326261-17348761 GCF_900700415.2 Clupea harengus
CATGTAGTCACACACACAGGCATCCACATGCACACACACACACACACACACACACACACACACACAAACACACATGCGAACACACTCATGCGAACACACTTAGACACACACACAGGCATCCACATGCACACACACGAACAAACACACGTACACACACACACACACACACACACGCAAACACACACATGAACACATGTAGTCACACACACAGGCATCCACATGCGCGCACACACAGACATACACTTGGTCATCAGCAATGACTAAACTCCCCTTGCTCTAGGAGCACTAGAAGATTGAAGCCGGTTTATAAAACTCATACAGAACACAACCACGTAGTTTATAAAGCACCTCTGTGAAACACACACACACACACACACACACACACACACACACACACACACACACACACACACACACACACACACACAGACACACAGTCCCATGTGAGGATCTCTAAGCAAGTCATCATGGTCCCTTTGCCTGGGACACACTCCTCGTTCTCTTCTTCCTCGTTCCCTTCTTCCTCTCTCTCTGTGCCCTGGAGCTCTAGCAGTCCTCTGCTTCCGTCTTAAAGAGGGATCATCCCCCAGTACACCCCCCTCCACAACATACACTCTCTCTCTCTCTCTCTCTCTCTCTCTCTCTCTCTCTCTCTCTCTCTCTCTCGCACACACACACACCACACACACACATACCACACACACACACATACACACAAGCACATGCATCCCAAACCCCCAACCCTCTTCCCATCCCATCCCAGAGGAGCTGTGGGTATTGGGTTTGTCTGGAAGATAAGACCAACTTATGTCCTCCTCTTCCTCATCTCCCTTATCTACCTTCTCTTCTTTTCTGTTTCACTTCCTCCTCGTCGTCCTCCTCTTTGCATTCTCTCCCTCTATATCTCTCCTCCTCTCTTCTTTCTAGAGTTTCTTCCTCACTATCATCTCCTCCTGTTCCTTTCTTCCTTCTCTTCTATTCCCTCTCTTTCTCCTCTGGTCTCTTGTTCCTCTTTGCCTTCTCTTCCCCTTTTTCCTCTCCTCTCCTCCTCTCCTCTCCTTTACTCTGCTCTACTCCTTGCCTTGCTTACACTTCCTCTTCTCCACTCCTGTCATCCTCTTCCTCTTCCCTGGCTTTAGTCATTATTTAGCCTCTTTTCCTCTACTCCTCTCTCTATCTTCTCTTCTCTCCTCCTCTCCTCTCTTCCTCTCTCTATCTTCTCTCATCTCTTTCTCTTCTTCTGTTTCTTTTCTCGCCTCTCCTCTTCTTGTTTTCCTTTCTCTTTCTTTTCTCTCTCTCTCATCCCTGCCTCTCTCCATATGCCCCCCCCCCCCCATCCTCCCGTCAGCACATCCGCAGTGCTGGAGTCAACCTCTCCCTAAGGCCGCCTGTCTCATCCTAACACAGCTCTTTTCATCTCTTATTCTCTCTCGCTCTCTCTCCATCGTCAAACTCCTCTTTTTATCTCTCACTCGCTCACTCTCTGTCCTCTCATTCTTTTTTTTCTGAATCCCTTAGTCATTCTCTCCATCCTGACACTTCTCTCCTCACCCTGTCTGCCCACACCCTCCATCTCCGTCTCTTTTTAAGACAATAAAAAGCAGGATCTTTCTAGATTATATTCTCTTTTCTTCCTTCCTTCCTTCTTTCTTCTTCTGTCTTTCATCCTCCTCTTTTTTGGGTGGGTGGGTGGATGAGCATGCAGTATTAATGCCCCTCTGTGCTGCATGAGCGGGACCGGAATGGGAGCACGCGTGTAAGAGCGGAGCCAAAATGGCGGACAGACACGTCAGCAGTGCCATTTGTGTAGGCTGCTACATGCTCAGGGCAAGAGCGACTGCCTGCTTGGCTCTCCCCGCCATATGCAACTACACACACACATGCGTCTCTGACACACACACACACACGCGCACACACATACACATATAAACACACACACACACACACACACACACACACACACACATACACATACACATACACACACACACACACACACATGCCTCTCCACTCATGTAGTAAGTGGCACACGTATAAACACACAAACTAGATTGGATGCTAAGCTGGCTGGCATCTTTTCACCCTATCGTCATTTGGCACTGCTTTTTTTCTATTGCAGAAACTTGTGTAGGAGCTGATCACTGCTACATGCCACCTATGAGACTATGAGAAGCCATCACTCCATGCACCTCATGCCAGTGTGTTGCACTAAGCCATCTCAGACCCATTACCACAAATATGCAAACCTCTCGCCATCTCCACTAATCACACCATCCTATCATATCTGACGTGCTTCATACCAACCAACCCATCTGCTTGTTCTGAAGACCCCACCACCACCACTACCCTCCATAATGGCACATATGCACTCAATAACCTTGACCATCCCCCTATAACCTAACCCCCCCCCCCCCACCACCACCACCACTGCCACACATAGTCTTCCTGCAAATGGCTGCCGCCTGCTGACATACCCCTAACCCCCTCCCACCCGCCCCCCGTCAGTGTGGCGGTTCTGACAGGGCTAATTTATGGAGATTGTCTGCTGAAGTGGATGGGTGGGCAGCCCCGCTAAGTAAGAGTGCCTTAGATGCGCACGAGTTAAGCCACGTCGCCGCGGCGACGGCAATTAGGGAGATCCCAGTGATGAGAATATTAATTACTCTCTGATCAGACACAAAAAGGCATAGCCAGACGCCGACACACACACACACACACACACACTGATCATAAACACACCTACCCATGCTGCTTATTGTTTTCTAGAATGGGTCTGTTGAGGAATCAATGGAAGTAGGGGCATAGCTATGGGGCTTTCCCCCATACTCATTTACAGTTCAATCCAAATAAATACCCTTTTGGCAGGGCGCACACCGCACGTGTGTGTGTGTGTGTGTGTGTGTGTGTGTGTGTGTGTGTGTGTGTGTGTCTGTGTGTGTGTGTGTGTGTGTGATTTATACCACTATAACATGTGAGCTGTGGTGGGCCTTCAGAGGAACTGGAGAGCCTTCTGATATGTTTAAGCACGGCCCTTAAGAGTCCACTTGTGTTCATGAGTCATGTGTTTGTGTGTTAGGATGGAATGTTCCGTTGTGTGTGGATAGGAATGTGCGACGTGACATAGTTGTGTTTGTCGTGTAGCATAGTAGCGTGTGTCTGTGTGAGCGTGTGTGTGTTAATGTTTGTGTGTTTGTGTGTGTGTGTGTGTGTGTGTGTGTGTGTGTGTGTGTGTGTGCAAGAGAGAGAATGGACAGACAGGGTTTGTGTGTGTGTGTGTGTGCATTTTTGTTTCCATGCTAGACTGCCTGTGATGCTGCATCTTAGAGTGTGTTTTCACAATTGTGTGTAATATGTGTGAGCACATATTTGTATTGTGTGTGCACGTGTCTACACATGTTTCCGAGTGTGTGTATGTGTGTTTTTTGAGTGTGTGTTTGTATTTAGGTGTTTGTGCGTGTGAGTGAGAGTGTGTATTTTGTGTCTGAGAGAGAAAGAGAGTGTGTGTGTGTGTGCATTTTGGTTGTATTTGTGAGTATGTTTTTGTGCGTGTGTATTTTGTGTGATAGAAGTGTGTATTGTAGTCTTTTCAGTATGTGTGCGCACGCATGCATGTCTCCTGCATGCCTCTCCCCTCCCCTCTGCCTGTGCTCCAGCGAATCATAAGAGCGCCTTACATAAGGGGGCAAAAATAGCATCAGACGCCGCAGTGGCAGTCGCTGCGGCCCACGTTGGCACGCACTCTGCAGGAGTGTGCCCACTGGGCACAGGGCACCCGTACATGGGCACCGCCAGCCCCTCTCCTCCCCTCCGCACTACCCACAATGCACCTGGCCACAGAGAGGGCACCCCCCTTCAGAGCAGTTAGTCTGGAGTGTATAAGACGTGCTGTGGTGTTCGTGTTAGTGGTGAATATGTCTTGGTGTTTTAATTTGAAAACATTGTTTTTTTATTTTGCATTTTCAAAAAAATTGCATCCACTCAACAACGTTTTGAGATCTCATCCTTATCCACTTGGAAACACAAACATTTGTGAAAACGGTGTTGCTAGCTAGGTCATTTTTAAAATGACATTTTTTTAATAAACTATGTTGCTAGTTGTAGCCTACAATTAAAGGACCAGTATGTAATACATTTCCTGTACTTAACTAATGAAATTACCATGATATCTCATCAGAGATTAAAGAAACGAGCTAAACTGGAATACTGGCTTCTCCGACAATAGTGGAAGTAGAGCTGACTAACGCAGTCATGCGAACACACGCTAATGTACTTCTATCAGTCACACCAGAGGAGTGACTGTTTCCTACCTCGGCAACAACCAGCGTGACAGAAATATAGTCTACGACAGAAACTGCAAGTTTGACACTAAATTGACGAACGCGATTACTCTATACAACGACGTCCAAACAGAGTAACATTACTCGATTTTGTGAGAATCAATGGATGTGGTCAAATTTTGCCAGAGTTAGATTCTCTTCTCTCTCTGTCATTCTTCCTTTGGCTCTTCCTCTACTCTGCGTCCTGGACCAGGACCATACATGTCAAGTCTCGTTTTATCTGTGAGACTCACTGATTTTCAACATTTCTTAATCTCACTGGGCACGTCATAACTGAGATCTGCATCAGGCTGCACCAAGGAAGAACAGTAGGCTACTACTCTGAAATAGATGTAAAATAATTTTTTATTTTATCTGTTCGGGGCCTTGAAAGAAGTAATTCCAACACTAGTGTGTAGTCTATTTTTAGAGCAGTGGGCTTGATTTTCAGCTAAAAGGCTTTGCTTTGGCTAACGTATATACCCATTCATGCATCTAGCTAATACTGACAGAGAATGGTTCATAATTTGCAAACAATACAAACACTGCAGTAGTTGATCTGCTGTAGGACTCGTCACCGCTTGCCATTGTCAAATTTTATGTTGGCTCATCATGTGTTCGTTTGTGTAAGTCCTAAACCTTGCAACCATCAAACAAGATAAGTATCAAAGCAATGACAACACAAGATAAGATAAATTATAACTATAAATCGTTTATTCTTCAACATAAGCTAAATGTGGTTTAGATGAACAGAACTTCCCCAGTGAAGGGACCTTGCCATTCTTAAATTTGCTAGCATTAAGCATCACGTTGTACTGAACAAACCCAGAAAAGGCTTTGACCACTGATATTTGCGATAGATTACATCCTCCTCGTAGAAATAGCACAGATTGGCTGACAACTATGATGCATCTGAAAATCAAAAAAAAGATTAAAAAAATGGATAGCCACTGAGAAGGTGGTGGAGGGCGGAGCTTAGCCTGAAGCTTCATGGAGAATGAAAGGTGATTGGATAAAGTTGGGGCCGTGTCATCATCATTTTCAAAAAGCCCCATTTTCGCTTGTCGACATAGCAATGAAAGGGCAGCGTTTTTCAAAAGTCTCCACTCTGGAACCTATTTTCAAAAATATGCATTTTCAGGCCCCAAAAATGTCGTTGTTGTGTGGACACAAGGCCAAAACACTTCTCAATTTTTGCAAAACCGTTGTCATGTGGACGCCCTCTCAACACCAACTTTACGCAGATAATACTACAGAGGTAAACTCAGTTCAGTGTTAAGACAATATGTCATGCCAAGGAAATATTACATGCTGTTTGATGTTGACATTGTGTTGTTCTTTTGTAGGTGAAGGTGTTACTAAAATTGAGTTGGAGTAGAATGTAATGCAGTGGTTCAGTTGGGTGCGTCTATCCCACGTGCCAGACAAGGGGAAAAGCAGGACGATATTATTTCACTAGATTATTAATAATAACATTTATAATATTATAATAATATTGGCCTGTAGAGTTGCCATGGCTTTTACTCACTTTTACTTTTGTTTTTGTTGAGCTCATTGTGAAGTTGCTGTTGATCCTACCCTGATGCAAACATTAAGTATTCAGAGGTGAATTTGACACACTTTTTAGAATGGCCTGTATTAGAAGCAGAGTGTTCTTCTCTCCATCTTAGGGTATCAGATGCAGCTGTGCGTTTTTTTTCCGTCACTCGTCCTCCAGAACAAGAACAGCCCTGACAAGATATACAGTGTGAGGCGTGATCCTTACTTTGCCCTCCAAAATAATGGCCACATTGTAAATTTTGTCCTGTCATCCTCTTTTCTCTCTCCTTCTCTGCCCTGCCCTGCTTCTACCTTCTCTCCTTCTCTCTCTCTCCCCCCTCTCCTTTCCCATTTTCCTTCCTCTCAACTCACACTGTTTTCATGGCAGCCTCCTTCTCTTTTAATCTGATTAACTTCTCACCATTTCCCCCTTGTTTTGGACTGCAACTGAAATACACAAATTGGAGCGTTATACACCCCCCCCCCCCCCCCCCCCCCCCCCCCCACACTCAATGATCAACCCTCCACCACCCTAACCCTCTAACTCTGTTTATCAGGATGACAGAGATTAAGTGAGGAAAAGAAAGAAAGGGAGAGAGAAAGAGAGATGTGTGTGTGTGTGTGAGCGAGCAAGCAAGAGAGAGAGTGTGAGAGTGAGAGAAAGTGCAGTAGTGATAGCAGTGTGGGCTTATGAGTGAGCAGGAAGACCCTTGGAAAGTCTTCATAGATTATCCTGCCCTGAGGCTGTGGCATAAAGAAGTGTGCGTGTGGGGATTTGTGAGTGTGTTTGTGTGTGTGTGTGTGTGTGTGAGTGTGTTTTTTGTGTGTGTGTGTGTGTGTGTCTGTCTGTGTGTGGGGAGTGTGTGTGTGTGTGTGTGTGTGTGTGAGAGAGAGAGAGAGAGAGAGCCCACAGCTCTTTGTTCCTGTTGTGTTTATGAGTTGGAGTGTGTGCTTCCTTCTGCCGTGCTGGAACCTTCAGAACAGTGTGTACTCACAGTCATTTCCTGATGTCACTGACAATAACAATGCCACACAATCCAGCATCCCAATGGGTCCCAGCTCAGTATGTCCTTAATCCAGTCCACATTCACCTGCTGTCTGGGGATTTTTCAGCAGGTGTAGCACCAGTCTCTAAACTTATCCAGAAGGAAATGCTGGCTTCACAGTCACCGTAACAATCCCCATGTCCACCCTTACCCTGTCTCTTTCTCTTTCTCTCTCTCTCTCTCTCTCTCTCTCTCTCTCTCTCTCTCTCTCCTCCCTCTCCCTGTCTCGCTCTGGGCCCTAATTTCATAGGGCAACGAGCACCGCCAACGAGCTTCGTGCCTCAGCAACCGTGCAGTGAGAATAGGCTGGGATTCCTATATTTGCTCATTTCATTGACACAAAGCAGGGCACAATCAAGCATAAGTGGGTTGAGTAATTAGTGGATGTGGCAATGAAGTAATTATTTAACAGCCAATCACAAAGATTCGACCATACTTTATTAATGATCACACAGAGCTCACTAATTGTTCTAAAATAGCGCAAACAAGAAATTGATGGTCGTGAACAGAGTAGTTTACTCCAGAGGAGATGGAGAGTCTTGTGCGGGAGGTCTGCCCGAGATGAAATAATTTGGAAGGTTCACATTTATCCATGGAACTCCTGTGTCTGTGCGTGGTGTGACACACCCTAACATTGCGCTGACCCACCCATGTTTGGGCTAAGAATCTTACTCATGTTATGAAATTAGCTAAATGATTTTTGCCAAGTTATTAAATTAGCTTTAGGTCAGGCGCAGCAGACTTTGTGTGTTGCCAGCCACTTTGCCCATCAATGCCATTAGGGCCCCCGGTCTTTCTGTTTCTCTCTCTCTCCGTCAGCTCTGTCGTCTCCTGTCATTGCCTGCAGGAACACGGATTGGTTCACAGTGTAAGCAAACGTGTGTGTGTGTGTTTGTAAGGGGACATTATTTAGACACAGTGGAGGTGGTATTTACTAAGGGTAGATTCATCTCTGGCTCGACAGCTATTTTTTAATACTTGGTGTGTGTGTGTGTGTGTGTGAGTGTCTGTGTGTGTGTGCATGCGTGTGTGTATATGAAGGTGTGTGTGTGTCACGTGTATGTCGTGTACGAAAGTGTGTGTGTGTGTGTGTGTGTGTGTGTGTGTGTGCGTGGAGAGAGTAGCTTGTGTGAATAATTCAGTAGAACAGGGAGGGTCTCATTAATAATGCCTGAGCTCCTTGATGGATGCTGAAGAACAGCACAGCTTAAGAGATGGGAGGAGAGCAGGAGAAAAAGAGGACTGTGTGTGTGTGGGTGTTTTTCCCCTCTTCCTCCACTTCAGAGTTTATTCCCCACTTGCAGGATGACCTCGTGGGATGAATTGTATTCATGATGTGGTGGAAAAAAAACTCAGTTTTTATATCTGAGTGTGTTTCCGTAGGGTCCTGGTGTGTTGGGAGTGTGTTTCCACATCCAGGTCGGTGCTCTCGTGTTTCGGTCAGAGATTTTATGTGGTAAACAGCCCTGTAAGTCGTGAGGTCATCGCAGTGACCAGCAAAGACCCTCGGGTCAAAAGTGAAGGTCACTGGCCGTGGTGGCAGAGAGCCCGAAGCCCAGCCAATCAGAGGAGAGCCTTGCCGAAGTTCATTCAATCAGAGACAAGGACCATTGGAGCCAGGCCAATCGGAGATGAGCTGTATGCCCTTTGAAAAAAGACCCGTCAAAAGGCTGTCTGAGGTTATAAGGAGGGAAGATGGCCGCCATCCAACACTGCAGAGCGATAGAGATAAAATAAGAGAAGGATAGCGCAAGAGAAAAACTGAAAGGATGAGTAAAATGAAAAAAAGAGAGAAGAGGTGGAGAGAAGTAGTGTGTGCATGACTTGTTCTTCTTGAGAGGTCGTTCATGGGTGAATAGATGAGTCTGATGAAGAGCTGGTACTTAGAGCTGTGATGGCAGTACAGTACATTTCTACTGGATGTTTGTTTTCAGATCCCCAGTGTTCCTTTTGACCTGGGTCACTCATTCATTCATTCATTCATTCATTCGTTCATTCATTCATTCATTCATTCATTCATTCATTCATTCATTCATCCATCCATCCATCCATCCATCCATCCATCCATTCATTCATTCATTCATTCATACGTTCATTCATACGTTCATTCATATTGCAATGATCCTGGCTACCCTTTCATACAGACTCCAATCCAGGGTTGTGCTTATATCTGAGTTTATGTACCTATGTCTAGCAGTGAGTATCCAGCACATTTCAAACCTGAGTATTCAATCTCCCAGACATAGATCACTACTCGGTTGTAAGACTGCATCTTTCCCTCTGGCTCCTTGGCTCTTCTCACTTTGGGCTCTGTGCATAGTGTTTGTTAAGTACTGATGATTGTGTGTGTCTGCATGTGTGAAGTATGCATTCTAAACACCCTGTTTTGGTGTGTGTGTGTGTTAATGCATTCTATACATTCTGTGTAAGTGTGTATATGTGTGTGTTCACTATCGATAACACTGAGTGTTTGTGTGTGTGTGTGTGTGTGTGTGTCTCCTAACAGGTATGTCACAGGGGAATGACCGTGGGACTCAGTACCGCTCAGCCATCTACACATCTAACTCAGAGCAGCAGGAGATGGCCCTGAAGTCTAAGCAGGCCTACCAGCAGGTAAGACACCATTTCCACGCGTATCCATGATATGGTAGACGCTTTTGTTCCGAAGCCACTTAGTACTGAGAAACTAGTTAAACTACAGTAAGATAGGGGAGCCGTTGAGAGTAACCACAAAGTCCTAATTGTAATCAAACTGACTAAACCGCCGTGGAGAGCCGGAGGGAGGAAGTCCGCCTTCAGTGTTTGTTGAGTGTCAGGGATGCTGAAGGTGGTAGGAGAGACGAGGAGGCTTCAAGAGATTCTTGAAAATGGAGAGAGACAGCAGTAACCCAGCCACGGAGTCTGCCACAGACCCGCTGTGAAACCCTTCACCTTTAGATGAAGTAGTTTCAGGCATAGTTCAGGAGTTGGATGCCACATAAAGGGGAAATTAAGAACATTTGTCCTATGTTAATGGTCCTGTGATACAGCCGGTGTTTTCAGGAAAAATGTAACTGATTATTTTTATCCTTTTAGCCCCTTAGCCGAGGGAGGATGGAGAGTTACATTGTGGTTCCAGTTTTTTCCAGTTTCTGTGGTTTCCGGCTCTTATTCAAGATTTAGCTTACAAACGTACTCTAAATGATGAACATGGAATTCGAGGCCATGAGGCTGTTATAAGCACTGAAATACTTTTTCAGGCCCTGTTTTCTTTGACAGAGAGGGATTTACTGTGAATCAGTCAATTATCGTCTCAAATTAGTTTTAATGGACCACATGTATACATATCTTCCATACTACTAAGAGTTCTTCTCCAAGCAGTGTATGATTGATTCAGAACCAACATTTAAAACACAACAGCATCCGTTCTTCACACCCGTCTCATCATGAGCACTATGCATTTCAGTGTATGTTCTTACTGAAGTGACCTTGAGATTGAACTCACATTTAAAACACAACAGCATCTGTGAGCGGTAAGTTCAGTTCCGGAGAAGTTCTAACACCACAGGCTGAGGTCACCAGATGAGGTATGAGCCCCCCCCCCCCCCCCCCCCCCGTGGGGTCCCCCTCAAGCCCCCTACACCTCCCTAAGGGACAGCAGGTCTGTTTTCCACGGTGACCCCCAGCCCACCCCACCGCACTGCTGCCACCCCAGAGGCACACGTGGCGTTGTTCCCTCCTTTGTTTTTGGCTGGGGCACGCATGGAGCCCCAAATAGGATTCATGGCGTGAACCCCATCACCATGGTGATGGATTGCCCCCAGGGTCAGTGGTCATGCACCATAGGCTGGGGCAGGGACATGTCAGGTTGCTATGGTGACTTGGAGCCCCTGGACCTCCCGCCAACCCACACACACACACACACACACACACACATCCAACCTTGGCCTTGGGCAGGGGACAAGGTAAAGGTCAGAGTGGGGTGTGTGCTTGAGTTTGTATGGGGAGTGTGTGTGTGGTTGTGTGTGTGTGTGTGTGTGTGTGTGTGTGTGGGTAGGGGGCAGGCTGCTGACAGGCCTGTCAGTTTCGGCTATCTGATCTGATTGTGTCCCTTCAGCCCCAGCTGCCACCCCCAAAAGAACCACACACACGCACACACCAACCTCACCCCCAACCCACAAGGGCTCAAGTGTCCGCTCAGCATTTAGAAAAAGGCAGAGAACACACACACACACACACACACACACACACACACACACTCACACACACACACACAGATCATAAGAGAGAGAGAGAGATGGGAAAGGGTGCCTGTCCCCATGGTGTGGTGACACTGAGAGAACTGTGACAAGCTGACTCAACAGAAACACCAACTCTGCTGATACACTCACGTCACCCCACATGGAAACACACACACACACACACACACACACACACACACACACACACACACACACACACACACACACACACACACACACACAGACAAACACACACACACACACACACACACACACACACACACACACACACACACACACACACACACACACACACACACACACACACATAGAGCGGTGCGGTGCTGTTGAATCCTCTCTTGTACATCAACCCAATTTATACCTGACATTTCCTGTCCTGGGCTTGTAGTACAGTCACACAAGCAGTCTGCCAGTCAGCAGACACACACGCCTACACACACACACACACATTCACAGTCACGCATACACAAACACAAACCCATAGACACACACCTTTTTTCACATATACCGTGAATCTCACTAACACTCACTATGCTCTGTGTGCCTCCTTTAGTGGTGGTTGCGATGGTGGTGCACGCGCGCACACACACACACACACACACACACACACACACACACACACACACACACAGGGTGGGGAAGAGAGAGCGAGTATGCTGGTGGATTGTTTTGAGCTGGAGATGGAGGTGGCTGGTCTGGCTTGTTCAGCTGCTTCTGAAGGGAATCTCTCCACAGGCTACGTGATGCTGTGTGGAAACAACCATCAGCCAACATGTACATATGCACATGTTTGCATACACACATGACCACACAATTATTAAACCACACTCACGCACACACACTGTACAGAAAAACACATAAACCACACACACACACACACACTCACACACACGCATAAACCACACACACACACACACACACACACACACACACACACTCACACACACGCATAAACCACACACACACACACACACACACACACACACACACTCACACACACGCATAAACCACACACACACACACACTCACACACACGCATAAACCACACACACACACACACATACACACACACACACACACAGAGACTACTGCACAATTATACAGTTGCATACAGTCTTGTTTTTTTCTGCCCTTTGGAATGCTTAGCCCAAGAGTGAGGAAAAAGAGAGTGAATGAATAATAGAAGTAGAGAGAGGGGAAACGAGTGAAAGAGACACAAAGAGAGTGAATGAGAAAAATAAAGAAGTATTGAAAGAATGAATAAGAGAAATAGAGAGAGGGGAAGAGCAAGTGAATGAGCGAGAAATCGAGAGCGAGAGAGAGAAAAGCTTGTTTAAGCGCAATGAAGGAGGGAATCAAGGGGAAAGGAGGGAGGGACAGGGTGCCCTGTAATGAAATTTAGAACATTTGCAAAACATCAAAGGCTCTCTCACTCCCTCCCTTACACTCAGCTATGAAGCGCAAATTTGAGTGTGTGTGTGTGTGTGTGTGTGTGTGTGTGTGTGTGTGTGTATGTGTGTGTTGAAGGACCTCCACACTGGGTGGATATGCAGTTGTGTGTGTTTGTGATATGATAGAGGTGCCTGTTTTTGTGTGTTGATGTGGGGTGGATTAGTGTATGTTTCACAGGTCCACGGCTTCATGTTTGGGATTCTCTGTCTGTGTGTGTATGCATGTGTGTGTGCATGGGGGTGAGTGTCTGTGTGTGTGTATGGGGGTGTGTGTGTGTTTGTGTGTGTGTGTGTGTGTGTTTGGATGCAAGTGTATGTGTGTGTGTGTGTGTGTGTGTGTGTGTGTGTGTGTGTTTGGGTGCACGTGTGTGTGTGTGTGTGTGTGTGTGAGTGTGTGTGTTTGGATGCAAGTGTGTGAGTGTGTGTGTGTGTGTGTTTGGGTGCACGTGTGTGTGTGTGTTTGGGGGGAAGGGCGGGGCGTGCTGCTCTCTGTAGAACAATGGCTTTATCAGGGCAGGCAGAGGAGCAGCAGAGAGGTCTGTGTCTGTGGAGCCATGCTGAACGGGTGCAGCCGCCGATAACACAGCACACTTAATGAGCTACTGAAAAACAGAGGGGGCGGGGGATTGGGAGAGAGAGAGAGAGAGAGAGAGAGAGAGAGAGAGAGAGAGAGATTTGGAGACAGAGATGGAATGAAAAAGAAAGACTCTGGGAGAGAGAGGGGGGGGGTAGGGTCAAGGAAAAGAACAAGAAAAGAGGAAATCAAATAAACCTTTAGCACCTTTTGTGCCACCATTGCAATGCAGAATGCTTCCCCAGACTGACACCCAGTTAAAGAGACCCGGCCTGGACGTCCAAGAGTGAGCAATCATACAATAGCAAAATAGATTAAAATGCTCCAAAATATGTCAGAAGACAGAATCACTCTATTCACAGGCATTAAACTACGTAATGACCAAAAAATAAAATGTATAGACAACTGAACGATAAAATCTATGCAATGGAAAGGTATGTTTTAAACTGAATTGAAAATAAAAAATTGTAGTGAAATTTTAAAACTGACATTGTTAGCCTCAGGTGCATAGACAGACAGGCAGACAGGCAGTGGCATAGCGGAGGGCCACAGGACTGACCACACGGTTTGAAGGCAGACAATCAAAGGGGTTTATCATGGTGCATGATCTGACATGATGTATTCGGAGAGATTTAGAAAGCTTAAGGATGGTTTTTTTTAATTAAAAAGCCAGCTATTAAGGGGCAGTGTTTTGAATGATCACGATGAACCTTAAGCTTTAATTTTGGATATTTTCACCGGAGAAACGCATGGGAGAGACAGAGAGTTTGTGTGTGTGTGTGTGTGTGTGTCTGTGTGTCTGTGTGTGTGTGTGTGTGTGTGTGTGTGTGTGTGTGTGTGTGTGTGTGTGTGTGTGTGAGTGAGAGAGAGAGACAGAGAGAGATGTGTGTGTTGCATATATGTGTGTAGATATGTTAGAAGTGTGAGTAAGTATGTGAGTTGAGTGGTTGTGAGAGAGTGTGTTTGCGTGTGTGTGTGTATGTGTGGCTATTTTATCTGTCTAACAAGAGTTGATGTCACACCGTCTCCTCATACAAATTCCTGCCCATTCCACCAGCCAGATTCTTACAGAGCACTATTTCTTCCTTTTCAGGAATTAACAGAGAGAACAGAGAGAATTAACCGGAACACACACACACACACACACACACACACACACACTCAAAAGACTTTAGTAGCCGTACTTGTGTGTTTTGCAGCACCGCGTGGGTGTGTGTGTTTGTGTGTGTCTGTGTGTGTGTCTGTGTTTTAGCATCGGAGCAGGGAACGTGGCAGAGTGCTTTACCTGTGCGACAGCTTCCTCCCTTTTACAAAATGTAGGAGCGCAGAGACGAGACGAGACGAGACCAGAGCTCCCAAAATGGCTGTCTGACCTCATAAGAGATGCGCTACTTGTCTGCGGAGCACACACCAGCACTCACACACAGAAGCGTGCATGTACACTTACTCACACACACACACACACACACACACACACACACACACACACTCTTTCTCCCTCACACACACACTCTCATACATACACACACACACACACACACTCTTTCTCCCTCACACACACACTTTCATACATACACACACACACACACACTCTTTCTCCCTCACACACACACTCTCATACACATACACACACACACACACACACACACACACACACACACTCTTTCTCCCTCACACACACACTTTCATACATACACACACACCCTGCCTCTACACCCACACATGCAAGCTCAAACCTACAAAAATTGTACATACACTCACATGCACACGTACACAGGCATACACACTCACATGCCTTGAGCACGTGCAAGGCAAATGTGCTGAACAGGCGTGCACCGCGCCAGCCGAGAATAACGAAAGCTTCTTTGCACCGAGAAACGCCGCCATGATGGCAATGCACTGGCATTGTGCAGGAGTGTGTGTGTGTGGAGCAGTGTCTGTGGGACAGTGTGTATCTGTGTGTGTATGTATTGTGTGTGTGTGTATTATGAATGTGTATGAGTGTGTGGCGTGTGGATCTTTCTCCTCTTTATGGAGTATTTCACACCCCCGCTGAGCGAGAAAGGGGGACAGTGAGATTTTGCGTAGCAGCGAGGGTTTGGGACGCCGGCGTTTTCCATTCTCTCCCACAAAGTTCCAGCGCCTGTCTAAAGAGATTTGAAACAGCCCGTTAATGAGTTCCCCTCCCGCCTTTGTGATTCCCGTTCTTTTTCCGGAACGTTCTTTGTGCCCCGCGACCAGCATCTGAGTTCTAAATATAAGACAACAGTTCTGTAATTTGGATGCTGATTTGTTGTGCAAAAGCGTTGGACCGAAATCCACAGAGTCGCAAAAAAATAAAAAATAAATAAAGGAATAAACAGGATACATTTCTGTTTCTCCTCTCAGTATAAATCTCTTTATTCTCTCATTCCTTCGCTTCATCTGCCCTTCAGTGATGCGAACACACACACACACACACACACACACTCACACACACACACACACACACACACAGATACGCTCACACACACACACACACACACACACACACACAGATATGCTCACACTACAACTCACTCACTCACACTCACTCACACACACACACACACAGGCAGACACTCTTCTTTCTGCTGTGTTTGAAGTGTCCCTGTAGATGGTGCTGAAGTGGACTGGCGGAGCGGAGTGTTTGTTTTCGGTTCCAGCAGTCTGGTCCGAGACCCTGACACGGCGGGAGGTTCTGTCTCCGGCTGAAGCGCTCGCTTGCTCGCCGCTCTCCTCCTCTCCTCTCCTCCTCTCTCCCTCCGTCTTTCTTTTCATTCTGTCCGTTTCTCTCTCCACCAGACTTCCTTCTCTTATGTGCGGCCCACAGTGGCCCAGGTGAATTAAAGAGCCGTCCGTGCCCAGACTCTAGCCTGGCTGCAGACACCGCTTCTGATGTATTCCATCGGAGCCGGCGTTCAGTAAATATGTCTGAGAGACTAGAAGGCCTCACACACACACACACACACACACACATTGAATGTCAGATTGCATAAGTGAATGTGTACATGAAGGAGTGTGTGTGTGTGTGTGTGTGTGTGTGCGTGGACTCTGGAGTGTTGATGGTGTTTTCTCGTGTGTGTGTGTGTGTGTGTGTGTGTGTGTGTGTGTGTGTGTGTGTGTGTGTGTGTGTGTGTGTGTGTGCGCGTGTGCGCGTGCGTGCGTACGTACGTGTGCAAGTGTGTGAGTGAGTGTGTGTGTGTGTTTCGTGCTTTTGGGGTCAGAGAGGTTGCTGTAATTCTGCACCGATGACTCAGTCATTGTCACTCAGTCCACAGCACAGAAAAGAGACAGGGACGTGTTTCTTTTTTTTCAATTTTTCCCTTCCTTTTTCTAATGTGCCCATCCTCCTTGGCATGCCGCGTCAGATTTGTGTCCGGAGGACCTCTCTCTGCCGACCCTTCCTCCTTCTTTCTCTCTTTCTTTCTCTCCCTCTCTCTCTCTTTCTTTCTCTTTCTCTCCCTTTCCTCAATTCCTTTTTTTCTGCATTTTTTTTCACCTCACTCTCTTTCTCTATCCCTCTCTCTTTCTATATCCCTTTCTCTCTATCCTTCTCTTCTTTCTTCTCCCCGCCTTCTATCACCCATTTTCTTACTCCATCTCTCTATCTCACTCTCTTCTTTCTCTTTCCATCCCTCTCTTTCTCTCACTCTGTCTCTCTGACTCTTTTGTTGTCTCTCTCTGTCCCCCTCTCCCTCCATCCCTCTCTCTCTCTCTCTCTCTCCCTCTCGCTTGGCTGCCCAGCGTAGCTTCTCCACACTAGGGATATGTGGAGAACTGGGCTTTTGACAGCACAGCTTTTCTGACAGGCGTGAAGGGCTGAGCTCACCCAAAAACTCTCCCCTTCACCCCCACCCCGACCCACCCCCCCCCCACCCCCCCACCCCAAAAAAAAAGAAAAAAAAATCACCCCCCTCAAAGGAGTGCCTAGTCCAAAGCACACTGCCAGTGATCCGTTGGGGAGCCCAGAAGACAGAAATAGGAGTGTAAAATGGAAGTTGCGCTGGCTATGGTGATATAGTCGTGCACACGTGTCACGTGTATACCCTGTTGTTTGTGTGTTTTATGTCATCATCAGTCTCTTTGGTTTGGGGGGGGGGGGGGGGTTTGCTGATGTTGCGATGATGTTATTGGACTAAATTAGTGTGGATATGAGGACAGTGATGTTCATCCAGAGCTCCGCGTATCCCATCAGGCATTGGCCGTGTTGCTGGGGCAGTGTGAGATAGAGGAGTGCTTTGATGTTCCAGCAAGGAGTAAATACAACACTGTCTCCTGGTGGTTGAATATAAGAACTGCATGCCCGAAGCGGAGGGATTTTGCGGATCTACAGGATTGTGTTATTTCTGTTCAAGCTTGACGTGCAGCCCACTGTTCCTTTGATGTTTAGGGTAGATCCCTAGACACCATCTCTCATGAAGCAGCTCTCTTAGGGTGGCAGGAAGATGCTGTTTTAGCCTTATTAGGAACACACCAAACACAGACCCAGTTAAAGGGATACACTCTATGCATATGACATTACATATGATTGATGCCTGTCTGATAGTTTAAGACTACTGTTTAACATTACTGACTGATAGTCTGCTTCTTAAAGACTATCTATCTGATGATGATGATGACAATGATGATGATGATGATGATAGTCTTGTGTTTCTTTTTCCTTCTCTCTTTCTCTCTCCCAAGGCGCTGACAAAGAAGGGCCACGGTGAGATCACCACAGAGATTCGGGTGCTCACTGAGTTCTACTACGCGGAGGACTACCACCAGCAGTATCTCCATAAGGTGCCCAAGGGCTACTGCGGCCTCAAGGGCACCGGCGTCAGCTGTCCACTAGGGGGCGCCAGGGAGGAGCTGTGAGGAATAGCAGGGTGCAGACTAGAGGCAGAAGCCAGGCGGTAACAGAGGACTCTGGAGCAGACCTGGGCTAAATCCGGGCCACATCTGGGCCATATCCAGCTACTTTCTCAAATGCATCTACTTTCTGGGACATTTCCAGCTACTTTCTGGGTCAAATGCAGCTACTTTCTGGGACATTTCCAGCTACTTTCTGGGTCAAATGCAGCTACTTTCTGTGAAATTACATTTCTTGATTTGAAGAAATTCTCTCTGTCAGAAGATGTCAAGTTGCACACGCGCACACACACACACACACACACACACACACACACACACACACACACACACACACACACACACACACACGCATACACACACACACGAGAAAACACCATCAACACTCCAGAGTCCACGAATAATACAATGGACACACAGCTTAAGTACAGTCAATACACAGCCAAGTATAAATGTGTACAGTAACTTAAATCTAATACCTGAGGCCTATATATGGTCTTAAATGCCTAAATGTAGGCACATGGTAGTACCCATCACTTTCAAAAACTACATTGTCCACACAAATGTAGAATTAGTCTCTTGCTTAAATGATTACTGTCCAGTGTCTTTGGATGTACCTCTTTCTTATACACATAATGATGGCTAAGGGAGGTGTTAAGCAATATGTCAAGGCAGCAACATTTTCACAATGTTTTTCTACATACTGTATCTATAGGGTGTCTGCATAGAAACTGATATGCAATAATGTATACAATAATAAATCTACCCATGGAAAAAAGTTGACCTATCTCCTGCAGTATTAGACTGGGTTGTGCAGTATCTGAGATTGGAGAGAACTGTTCACATTGAGAACGGAACATTCTATTTGGGGCAAGGGGATTGAATATAACAATGCAGCTGGAAATGTCAGGATATGGCATTTAGATGACTGCACCCTGTCTTACAGCAAGTAATAGGACTGTATTTCTCTTTACGCCTCTTCTTTTCTGTTGTTTATTCCTGTGCATGTCTGTCCATTAAAAGATCATTTAAGTGAGACTTCTGCAAAAAGATTTGGGATTTCCTCAGATTTCAAGATTTATTTCAACAGGAATACCAAGCTCATGGATTTGTTTTCGAAGGAACAAACTAAATTAGATGTGATTAGATGCCTGCCCAGTCCCTATGAGTTACTTCAGATAAAAGCATATGCTAAAGCCTGCTTTTCCAACAGCACACACAGCCAGTGTTTAGGTTGAGCTAGACTCAGCTGAAATTGTTTGGGGAGGCTATGTCATTCTTTGCATCCACGTGTGACTAGTTTGGGAACCATTAAACGCATATATGTATTTTGCATCAACAACAGGAACAGAGCGTGCCCACAAATAGCTATGAAGCATCAGTGGAGGTGAATTCTGCCTGCACTGGCTCTGTTCCACAGACATGCAGTGACATGTGGCACCACTAGATGGCAGCACAAATGTAAGCGACACATCAGCAAGGGTCAGTTGGCCTCTAGGGTCCCTGATTGTGTACTGATAGGATCCAGTGTGCTGGATAATGTTTGCTACTGAGCCTTTTGGCCGCTGGGTTGGGAGGCAAGAGATGGGGGCACACACCTCATTTGCACACTATTGTGTGCATACTATCCATGGCGTGGTTCCATTAGCACCTTTGCTAATGACACACACACACACACACACACACACACACACAGACAGACACATCAGCTCATTGGCTGCTGCAGTGCCTCACTCGACTACTATACACACACACAGAGAGAGAGAGAGAGAAACACATGCAGGCTTAAGAGCCTGCTGTGATTCACACTCCAACTGACTTCACACACACGCACACACACACACACATACATTCATTCACACATTCCTTGGGTTGTCCTCCACTCTCAGCTAATTAGGCTGTGTGTTAATGAGTCCTAATGAAGTACTTTAAGCAGGGGAGAGACTTGCGGCAGCCACAAGCATCATTAGAGGAGCTTAGAGGTGGGAAAGTCAAGCAGGAGTGCTGCATTGAGAGCCCATACTGAGACTACACTGAGCTCATACTGAGCCCGTACTGAGATCATAAGCCTATACTAAGCTCATATCAGGCCCTGGGCTCTGTAAAGCGCCTTGAGACAATTTTGATTGTTTTGGCACTATATAAATAAAATTTAATTGAACTGAATTCAATAATGAGCCTGGAATGTAGACATTACATACCGAGGGCATCTCTGTTGACCTTGGGTGAACTTCAGAGTAATCTGAAGAAACCGAAGATTCACCTTTTGAGTTAATTGTGTTGGAAGTCTTTTTGGTCAACCTCAATAGTGAGTGAGGGAGTGAGTGAGAGAGTGTGTGGGTGTGTGAGAGAGAGAGAGAGTGAATGAATCGCCTCTGTCCTCATAGTTTGGATTATTTGTGTTGCGAGACTCTTTTCAACTTGACAAAGTATGTGTGTAATGTGTGTATGCGTGTGTGTTTGTGTGGTGTGTTTGTGTGGTGTGTGTGTGTGTGTGTGTGTGTTTGAATGTGAATGCGAGTGAACTTTGGACTTGTATTTTCTATGATTTCTGCTCTGAAACTTCTTCACAGAGAAAGTGGCGTGCTTATGTGGTGTGTGAGGATATGTGTGTGTGTGTGTTTGTGTGAATGAACCTTGGATTGACTGTATTGAAGTATTTCGATGAGTTTGCTGTATTGTTAGTATTTTTGTTAACTTTAAATATACCTGGTACTTATGAGACATTCACTCATTCACGAAAGATCGAGGAGTCTACACTTTTGTCTGTGAGTCACTGCATCGACCTTAACTGAATGAGTGTGTGTGTGTGTGTCAATCAGGCCTCTGCATTTAGGCCTCTGCTGAAACCCTGTGCTAAACCTGCAGCGGTGAAATCCGGTGTGGTTGTTTCTCAAATAAGGTCAGGTGCTGTTTGCTCTTTCATCATTGTTTCCATTCAGCTGGCTATGTGAGTGTGGGTATGGCTTGTGAGTGTCTCTGAGAAAAAGGGAATGTATGTGTGTATATGTGCGTGCATTTGGTTTGTGTGCATCTAAGTGTGTGTGCGTGTGTAAGAGAAAAAGAAACACCCCTTTATTCATTAATTCATTAATGAATTAATTCATCATCATCATCATCATCATCATCATTATTATTAATATTATTATTACTATTATTATTATTAAACCATTGTCTAACTTTTGTCACACAATGACACCACTGAAACATAAAACATTAAGACCTCCAACTGACCAGGCTTACACCTTTATATTAAAACAAAAAATGGAAGGTGCATGTGTGTCTTTATGCGTGTGTATTTGCATGAGAGAGAGAAAGTGTGTATGTGTGTGTGTGAGGTGGGCTCAGAACCTTCCAGGAAGGGTCTTATGTCAGGCCTCGGTGCTTGGGGTTGTGGTGGATGGTTTCTTGGTCTCCCCCAGTGATGTGAGTCCACTAATGCTTGCAAATGAGACTCAATGGGATAGCACCATGACTGATTTTCCTGTATGCCTGCTCACACACACACACTCATCTAAGAGTGGTCTAGTCATACACACACACACACACACACGCACACACACACACACATACATATATTTATTTATATATATATATATATATATATATATATATATATCACACATTACATTACACATGCCTCATCCCACTCATACTTCAGACACACACACACACTCAAATCTAGAAAAAGCTTTTCTGTCAACCACAGTAGTCTGATTTCCCTTGCTCTAGTTTTTTTTTCTTTTCTTCTCTTCTCTTTCTTTGTGTGTGTCACTTCCTGACACCTGTGTGTAGGTGTGGACCTTGCTGCAGGTGCACTCTCTCTCTCTCTCTTTCTTTCTCTCTCTCCCTCTCTATCTCTCTCTCTTGTACTGAGGTTATTTTGGTATTGTCACAGATATTTTTGCATGTGTCTGCATGTAGCTCCCTCCCTCCCTGTCTCTCTCTCTCTCTCTCTCTCTCTCTCTGTCTCTCTGTCTCTCTTTCTCTTACCGACTGGTGTCGAGTGTGGTAGCAGAAGCAGAGGTGGTTTGTGTGTTGCTCTGACAGTGTTGTTAGGGCCTGTTGAACTCACAGCTATCTGCACTGAGAGCTTTGACATGCTTTAAAAATGTAAATAAAAAACAAATAGGCACAATGACTCCAGTTCTTCTTCTCGTCTTCTTTTTTCTCCTCATGGACCAAGGAAGAAAGACACCAAGAGATGAAGTGTTTTGGGTTGAGAAGCAAGACTTGGTGACTTTAGATGTGAGGTGATCTCTCCTTGTTGCTCCGCTGGTAAGAGGCTAACAACACCCTTGCCATACATTTGATAACTAGAGAGAACACGTATGGATATAATGTAAATCTCTACTGTACTGTCCTGTACAGTATAAAATAGAAGTGAGTACACCCCTGTGCAATACAACTTAAATATAAAATTAAAATTAAAAACTTACAGTTTAGTTTTATTATATAAAA
>NC_045165.1:17358761-17366261 GCF_900700415.2 Clupea harengus
GTCCGTTGTTCTGGCTGGTCTAATGATGCGATCACGTGGGGCAATCCGATTAGGTTTGCGGATAGCGTGCATACGAACACCAACCCGCAACCGGATTTCGAGTTTACTCACTTTGGACCCCCGATTCGAGGGAGTGCGGATACAGTGTGCGGATACAGTGCGTTCATCTGCACGATAGGGCTATCCGGAGACGGTTCTCTCCGGGTTCAGGCAAACTAGACTTCGTCTGCATGACCCCTAATACACATAAAAGGCAACAACATGATTACATATTTCAACTATTTACTTCAGGGAAACAATAAGACATGGCTTTTCACAGTCAACCCTACCAGTATAGTTCACTTAAAATCCTCAATGTGAACTTAAATGTTGTTAAAAAATTACGTTACTACTACAGCAGCACGATAATAATCCTAGAAGCAGGAAGCAATGTGTGTGTGTGTGTGTATGTGCACATGTGGGTGTGCGTACGTGTGTGTGTATGTGTGTGTGTGTGTGTGTGTGTTCTTCTGTCCTTTCTCTATCACTGCACTTTTTAAGCCAGTTGACTCTTAAGCTGAAAATGTATGGGGAAAAATGGTGGACAATTTGGATTTTAGCGCCATGAGTTACACTGAGTGACAGAAAGTGTGTGTGTGTGTGTGTGTGTTTGTGTGAGGCACAAGTGGCTGGGTGATGTTGTTAGAACACTTTCCCATTGATTTTAGGCAACACATTTTCTTGTGTTTTCTTTCACAACAACTTGTCGTGATTATCCTATCAGGATGCTCATCCAATCAGGAACACTCGGAACTGACCATGTGATTGGCTGGCAACATTGCTCAAAAACTCGTCCCATGATTCATCACCTTTGGAGTCTGAAAGGAGAAGCCAGGCGGCCTCATCCACCCCCAACCCCCCAAGGTAATTGACTCTGTTCTGTTGCATTTACTCAGGTCTCACAGAGAGACTGGCATGACCCGCTTCCTGGATCAGAGCTCCCCACCTGTGCTGTGGTGAAGCTGTCCAGGTCATCACTCTCGTCACTGGCTCTGCTGTCACCGCTAAGTAAGCAGATTTAGATCTTTATGTGGTGCACAACACTATCTGATTTCTGGAGAAGGATGTGTGAGTGTGTGTGTATGTTTGTGTAAGAGCATTTTGGTGTATGTGTGTGTGTGTGTGTGTGTGTGTGTGTGTGTGTGTGTGTGTGTGTGTGTGTGTGTGTGTGTGTGTGTGTGTGTGTGTGTGTCTATGCTTGTGTGTTTATGTGCTAGCGCGTCTTTGCATGTCTTTCTCTGTGTGTGTGTGTGTGTGTGTGTACGTTTGATTGCTTGTAAGAATGCTTTTGGGTTTTCAGTATGCAGGCGGTATCTGTCTGTTTTGATGTGACTCGTGGTACGTGGGCATGTTCACATATATGTTTGTGTCTTTGTAACTGCATACATACGTACATGCGTGTGTGTGGGAGTGTGTGTGTGAGTGTTGAGGATAAGATATACATACATCATTTGGAGGAAACCACATTTGATGTTACTCCTTGCAGCTGCTCCCAAACACCCACTCTCTTCCTGTTGGAGTGTATGTGTGCATCTATAAGTGTGTGTGAATGTGTCTGCACAACTGTGTGTGTGTGTGAGTGTCTGCCTGCCTATCTGTTTGTCTGTCTGTCTGTCTGTCTGTCTTTTATAATTTAATACATTTTGCTATTTATGTATGTGTATGTATATATGTATGTATGTACAGTATGTACAGTATGTATGTATGTATGTATGTATGTATGTATGTATGTATGTATGTATGTATGTATGTATGTGTGTATGTATGTATGCATTTATATACATTTATATTTACACTCAACTGTGTGAAACTTCATTGATGTGCACGGTAAATTGAAATGTAACCAAACTCCACATCAAGTATGGCCAGAAAAAACCTTACTGCTAATAGGAAACCACACAACCCACCGCCATTGTTCTTGTTTTCTAATTGAGATTATTCCTTTTAAGCCTCATTGTCCGGGTCTGTGATTGAGTGACGCGGTCGCGCTCATGGACCGGGCTTGAATAGACTGTAGATGTATAGACTGAGTGCTAGTTCCAGAGAATTCACAATGCATTCACAAAAACGTGACAAGAATGACTGAAAGCTGCTTCCACGTCGGTGACTGTTTCACACTGACCTCAAAAAACATCCGGGGAGGGTGAACTGGACTGGCAGCTCTTGCGGATGGAAAACTTAGAGGTGAGTGTGTGACCACACACACACACACATACACACACACAAAAGGCAAAGAACTTGTCTTGTGGTGGGCCGCAAGTTTCCATTCTCATGAAACAGCTTGCTGGCAAACGGTAGATCTGTGTGTGTGTGTGTGTGTGTGCGTGTGTCCACGTGTGAGAGAAAGCGAGGGTCATGTCGTTGGCTATTTCTCTGCAGAAAAGACGTCAACTGGTTCTCTCAGCATCAGCAACCTCACTCCTCATCAACCGTCAACCCAACACACACACACACACACACACACCCACACACACACACACCTTTCGCAGGCCCAAGGCAGGTGCAACCTGTACTGGAGTGTGAACTATGCTTAGGTACATGTAAACTGCCTGCTCTCATTTAGAAGCTGTGGTGGTTATTTGATCCTAATCGGTACAACACATTTATAGACTGATAGATATCGTGGATATTACAGTATGTTGTCAGTGTGTGTGGCCATGATGGAGACATTAACGGTAATACTGTGTGTGTGTGTGTGTGTATGTCTGTGTGCCTATGCGCACATCCCCATCAAATAACAAGAGAGCTGTTAGGGCCAGGAAAGGCCAGCTCATAGATCATAATTGGACTTGCTCACAGGTGTTTAGGCACACACAGAAACACATACACACGTACACAGTGTGAAAACAGGCTGCCTGAGTGTGACGGTGTGTGTGTGTGTTTGTGTTGTGCGGCTAGCCACAGACAGAAATAGCTGAGTGGTTTTTTGTACAGACATGCTCAGTGGGTCCTGTTGGGGTCTGCTTCAGAGAAGAAAAGTGTGTTTCTGTGTGTGTGTGTGTTTGCATATGTGTGTGAGGGGCTTATGGGGAAACGCGTTGGTGGCGTTTGTAAAGCCTTGCATAAAATACACCTGATTTATGGGAGACAAAGAAATACAAAAGACATAAAGAAATACAGACATACACACAGACATGAGTACACAGAGACATACACACAGACATGAGTACACACAGAGGAACACACTTATAAAATAATACCATTTTCTTGTGATGTCAGCGTCAGATCAAGCTCAAAAGTGGGAGGTCCAGGGAAATAGAGCGAGGGTGAGAGAGAGAGAGAGAGAGAGAGAGAGAGAGAGAGAGAGATGTATGAAAGAGTATGGTCATTTCTTTGTAAGATGTCCATGTTTGATGGTACGGTCAAGCTCAACAGTTGGGAGTCCAGGAAAACACACACACTCCCATTCTGCCACAAACACTACCACTTTGTCACTCATGCACATAATATACCATTTAAAAAAAATAAACACTATTTCACATGTCCATTTCTGATGCAACCTTGAGGGCAAGCTCAAAGGCAGCGGTCCTGGGGAGTATATCAGCCCTTCCAAGGCAAACAGGGCCTGTGTGTGTGTGTGTGTGTGTGTGTGTGTGTGTGTGTGTGTGTGTGTGTGTGTGTGTGTGTGTGTGTGTGTGTGTGTGTGTGTGTGTGTGTGTGTGTGTGTGTGTGTGTGTGTGTGTGCGTGTGTGTGTGTACATGTCTGTGTCTGTGTGTGTGTGTGTGTGTGTGTGTGTGTGTGTGTGTGTGTGTGTGTGTGTGTGTGTGTGCGTAGGGGGGTCATCATTCAGGGTGGAGATGGGAATAGCCTTTGAAGATCAGAACCCCTCAGTGACTGATGCCAGGTTACCTCCCAGGCCTCCCTGCCTCTCTAATGACTTGAAACATGGAGAGCCTTTCAAGGTGTTTATGTGTGTGTGTGTGTGTGTGTGTGTGTGTGTGTGTGTGTGTGCGTGTGCGTGTGCGTGTGCGTGTGCGTGTGCGTGTGCGTGTGTGTGTGTGTGTGTGTGTGTGTCTGTGCCTGTGTGTACGTGTGTGTGTGTGTTCTGCAAGTCCTGCGGAGGAGGATATCACTGATATGTGTTCTAAAATGCCTGTGTGTTGTGGTGTTGTGTATTGTGTGAGTGTTCTTTTTAAGTTCTGCTATTGTTTAAGTGCTCAGTTCTGTCTGTGCTATTATCTCAGATTTATTCTGAGAAAAAGAAATCTTTTTTTTTTAAGTGCAATTATTGCCTCCCCTGCATTTAATACTTTGTACAACCTCCCTTTGCCAGTAAAGCAGCACTCAGGGCCTCATTTACGTACATTTGCGATCGCAGCGTAATCAGCGCCTTTGCCAAACCGCACACAGCGCACAATGTGTTTCCGCATTTTGTTTAGTATTTATCAAACGTAATCGTAATCAGCGCCTTACTCCGCCCTCTATTGTTATTAGTTTGCCGCTAAAATAGGGGAGAATGGGCCTGTGTGTTCCTGCCACCATGGATGATGAGTTAGAATTAGAATTAGAATTAGAGCTTTTGGTTCACGAGGTTACAGCTAATTTAGACCCGTCCACACTAACCCGGGTAAATATAGAAACGCATAAATATTTCTCTGTTTAGTCCTTCCGTCCACACACTGAAACCGATGCTTTTCAAAAACGCTGCCCAAGGCGGATACATTTGATAACTCCGGGTTGGCGTTGTCAGGGGAAACAGAGGTTTTCAGATACAATGACGTTTGGTTGCCATGGCACTGGGGGTAGCTTGCGCTATAACGTCAAAATAAACATGAAGGTGAAATGAATATGCTGCTCTGTCTCTACAATTTACTTAGATTAGTTAGTGTACTTCAGGTACAAGTACTTTTCCTGAATAGATACACGTTACTCCTAAGCAGAAGGCGAGCGCTGTACTCGTTGTGCTTGAACGATGGGGGGTAAAGGCAAAGAAGACGGTTTAAACCCTACATGGAGCAGCGATTCTGGGTAAGAGCTGTCCGAACAGCTAGCTGGTGGGACAATTTTTTATATGCCTATATTAAATGACATATCAAATATAAACATTTAAACAAATAACATTTCTGTTATATTTTCACCTGTATCCCCACCCAAAACCCTGATGTGCGTATTTTTTTTTATTGAATTGTGTAAAATTTCTCATTTTCTCAAATATGTCATGCTAAAACATCTCTTGTTTCGTTACAAATGGAACAGACCTGGTTTAGACCTGCTTTTATGAGGCGGAGAATTCTCACGCAAATTAGAGATGCGCTCTCGTCAGGCAAATACCACGGTATACATAACTAGGTGCACTTTACGCATCTCCTCCCATCTCTTTGCGGCGACCACCCATTTTCCCTTATACCCTCCCATTTATGCATATGTATAAGACGGGAAGCGCAACTTGCCTCTATCCGCTTCAGCAGCGGGCAATCTGCGGATTCACCCAAGTGCGCCGCGTTTGTAAATACAGTTCCATGTCTTTACTCGCATATTGCGTAGAAATTACTTCTGAAATGGGCGCAATTCTGTTAGTAAATCTGGCCTCATATCTTATACGGTTGGAAAATACCAAGTTGGGAATTTGACACTATTCCTCTATACATAATCTCTCTAGATCATCCAGGGTCCTATGTCCTCTTTTGTGCACTCTCGTCTTTAGCTCACCCCACAGGTTTTCTGTGGGGTTCAGGTCAGGGCACAGAGATGACCATGGCAGAAGCTCGATTTTGTTTTCATTTAACCATTTTTGTGTTGATATGGACATATGTTTTGGATTATTGTATTGCTGGAAGATCCAACGACGACCCAGTTTAGTTTCTTGCCAGAGGCAGCCAGATTTCATTTTTTAAAAGGTCCTGGTTTGTCATGGAGTCCATGATGCCATGTAACCTAACAAGGTTCTCAGGGCCTCTGGAGGAAAAACAGCCCTGCATCACAGATCCTCCACAATACTAGTCACCTATTAGTGGGGATCAGGTTCTTTTCAGTATAGTCATCCTTCTTTTTATGCCACACCCGTCTGTTTGTTGCCAAAACGCTCAATTTTCGTTTCATCTGACCATAGAACACGGTCAAAGTCTCAGTAGCATTCAGCAAACTCCAGGCGCTTTTTTGAAAGGCTTTTTTCTGAAATAATCTGTTGGCATGGAGACTCGGTGACCCCAAGATGCTACTTTTTCCTGTAACTCTCCAGTAATGGTCCTTGGGGATTTTTTTTACCATCCTCCTCACTGTGCGTGCGGGCAAAATACACTTGGCTCCTCTTCCAAGCAAGTTTGTAACAGTTCTAGTTGATTTGAACTTTTTCATGTCTGCCCTAACAGTAGATCAGTAGGTCATTTTCAGGTGAATTTCAATTTTTTTTTTGCAACCGCTTCCTGACTTATGAAGGTCAACATACTTTTCCCTTATTTGATTTGTGTTCTCTTATATTTTTCTCATAAGTAATCTACTTCTCATTTCTTTCAGTGTGAGACTAAGCTAATTGACCAAAAAGTGAATTTCTTCCATCCTGTTTCACAAAATTTTCCAGGGGCGCTGGTAACTGTGGAGGGGACTGTATAGGATGTAGCACAAAAACACCCTCTGTATCTATGAGGATAGAGGATGATGTGCTTTTCTATCGTGATGCAGGGGGTGTCTCATATTACGATTTGTGATATAGCAAGATGGTCATGTATGTGGGTGCATGCATTCCAGTGCATATGTCCATGTATGTGGCTATATGCATGTATTTGTGTTTGTGTGTCTGTGTGGTCCATTGTATTTGTGTTTGTGTGTGTATTTGTGTGCTTGTGCAAATGCGTATGTGTTCCCATGTGCATTTGCGTGTTGGAGTGTGTATATATATTCCCGTGTGCGTAGTATGAGTGTGTCCGTATATGTACAGTACGTGTGTGTGTATTCCCGTGGGTGTGTGTGTTTGCATGTCTGTGGTTGTACATGTATGTGTATGTATGTGTGTGTGTGTATGAGTGTGTCTGTCTGTGTGTGTTTTTGTGTGTCTGTGCTTGTGCATGTGTGTGTGTCTTCTCTTTGCTCTCAGTAGGGGCCAGCTGGTGGCTCCTCATGTGAAGGTCAGGGGCAGTTTGCCTATTTTCAGCCCTGCAGCAGCAGCACCTGGCTGGCCAAGCCGCACGCAGTCAGGGGGGTGAGAACCTGGCCCTACCACACCTGCCTAACAACAGGTCAGGGTCAGAAAATACCTCATCCATGCTCCCAGGTCTTACTTAGACTCTCACACACACACACATACACACATGTGTGTGATTGTCTCTTATTGTGTGTGATTGTGTGTTATTCTGTGTTATTGGGTGTGATTGTATGTGACTGTGTGTGATTGTATGTGACTGTGTGTGATTGTATGTGACTGTGTGTGATTGTATGTGTTATGGTGCTTGAGTCGGCCCCATTGAGACAGCCAGCCTCAGCCTGCTCTCCCCATCTCTTGGGCCCAGTGGCATCTCTCTAAAATG
>NC_045165.1:17371261-17436261 GCF_900700415.2 Clupea harengus
GCTTTGCTGGCTTCCTGTGCATGGGCGCGCATACGCAAGTGTGTAGGTGGAGAGAGCTGGGTGTGCCAGTGAATATGGATGACATGTGTAGGTGCTTGTGTGTGTGTGTGTGTGTGTGTTTGTGTGTGTGTGTGTGTGTGTGTGCTGCAATTAGTGAGTGTTACTGAGGGTGAATGTGTGTGTGTGTGTGTGTGTGTGTGTGTGTGTGTGTGTGTGTGTGTGTGTGTGTGTGCTGCAATTAGTTACTGTTGCTGAGGGTGAATGTGTGTGTGTGTGTGTGTGTTTGTGTTTCGATGAGTGAGAGTGAGTCTAAGTGTACTAAGTGTGAAAGTGTGTGCATGTATGAGTGAGTGAGTGTCACTGAAGGTGTGTGTGTGTGTTGTGTGTGTGTTTGAATGAGTCAATGTTACTGAGGGTGTGTGTGTGTGTGTGTGTGTGCGTGTGTGTGTGTGTGTGTGTGTGTGTGTGTGTTGAATGAGTGAGTGTTACTGAGGGTATGTGTGCATGTGCGTGTGTGTGTATTCATGCAACTGTGTCTATGTGATTTGTACGGATGTGCAACATAAATGGTCCTCCAGTTCTGGGTTTAAGTGTATAAACATCCATGCATGTGTTTCTAACAATGTTTTTAACAGTGTTGTTTGTGTTGTGTTACCAAGATGGGCAAGTTACCACGGCATCACCAGAACTAAATGACTCACTGAGAGCACTGTGGTTGTCATGGAGTCTGGTGAAGAATGGCACTCTCTCTTTCTCCCCGGTGCCAACCAAACACTCTGGGCTCAAACGCAGACAAAACGCAGACTGTGCCTTTGTTCAGACTGTCAAACAGCCTCAAAGTGAAGTGTATTGAGTAAAACTGACTGATGGCGAATGCATGTCAGCCTTACAGTCTCTGCTCTCAGCTTGGTGCAAGCTGCAAAACCAGTACAAAAGGGCCTGCATAAGAATTGCCAGCATTTATTATCAGATGATTCATGCATTTCCATGTGCCATGGTCTTATCTTGTAAGCCATCTAGAGTCTGAAATCCATTACTTATGAGAGCGCCTAAACACACAAACAGCGATGCCAAGGCTTTGAGTTCTCTGCTCAAGCTGTATGTGAATGCATAAGTATCCCATCGCATTACTGTTTGCCTCTTTTGGTCAAAAACGACATGCTCACAAAGGCAACTGTGGGAGAGAAGGGAGAGGTGTGTTCAAATTAGCAAACAAAGGCAAACGTTTGCAAACAGTTTTTCGTTTGCCTTGAGTTCGCCGCGAACGTTTGCAAACACACTGAGGAGGATGTTCTCTGCCTCAGTGCTAGAGAGCTGTGCTAGTGGTCAAGTAATCAGTAGTTTGGCTGCAGTGTTCCAGAACTATGTCAGTAGTCAGCAGTTTAGGTATAGTGTGGTTGAGTGGCAGTATAGTAGTCAGTAGTTTAGGTATAGTGTGGTTGAGTGGCAGTATAGTAGTCAGTAGTTTAGGTATAATGTGGTTGAGTGGCAGTATGGTAGTCAGTAGTTTAGGTATAGTCTTAGAGAGATGTGATGGTAGTCTAGTAGGCAGCAGTTTAGCTGCAGTAGTGGCAGTGTAGTAGTCAGTGAGTTTGAGTGGCAGTGTAGTAGTCAGTGAGTTTGAGTGGCAGTGGAGTAGTCAGTGAGTTTGAGTGGCAGTGGAGTAGTCAGTAGTTTAGCTGCAGTAAATTGAGTGCCAGTTTGTACTTTAGTGTACCAGAATCAGGCTGAGGGGGTAAGAGCCGAGCTGTCCTCCTCCCCTCCCGTCTCCTGGGGGGTGAGGCGGGGAGAGGAGCCCCCTCTGCCCTCCCTGTCTCCAGCCAGTCTGCCTCAACATCTGGAGCTCCCATCACTGCTGCGGAGGAGAGGGGGGGACTGTACCCATCACTGCCAGACTGCCTGGGTCAAGCAAACACTCCAGCTCCCATTTATCATCCTACCAAAATACACACACACACACACACACACATACACATACACTCTCACTCCCTCACACACACATACTCTCTCACCCCCTGTGTTTCTTTCTCTCACACACACATACATACACACACACACATACTCTCTCACTCTCTCTTATAGACACATACATTCACACACACATACTCTCTAACTTTCAGACTTTCTCACTCACACACACTCTCATACTCGCACACACGTCTTTCTCTTCTCCTCTTCTCTCTCCCCCACATACACACAAACATTCACACACAGAAGCAGCATATTCACACATTCATGCAATTCCCACATACCGAGTCCTCTCTCCTTGAGGAATAGAGGAACCATTCCCTTCTGGAACTTTCTACACAAGGGAGCAAGTTGTTGTTTGATCTCTGGGTTCTGGCCCGGCCCTTACGGTGGAACCTCTCTGATTCTCCTCCACACCGTGGGGACTAGCCCTAGTCACGCAGCACATAAGAAACCCGTAGGATCAGCCTAAATCATGCAGGACTTACCCAGTTGTCCCAGTGCCACTGACAGAGGAAGTCTTAGCACACAGTCCAGGCATCTGTTCGAGATCAGCTGTGAGCTATGAGTGGCCTGTGTGTGTGTGTGTGTGTGTGTGTGTGTATGTGTGTGTGTGTGTGTGTGTGTGTGTGTGTGTGTGTGTGTGTGTGTGTGTGTGTAAGTGTGAGACGTGGTGTGAAAGAGAGTTAGATTGTGTGTGTGCATCTGTGCTATGTCTGTCTGATGCGTCTGGTAGGAAGTGTCCCTTCATCAGCAAAGGGTGCAAGAGGCACATGTGCGTGTGTGTGTTTGTGTGTGTGTGTGTGTGTGTGTGTGTGTGTCCGAGGGATCCACCGGCTCCGGAAGAAGGCAGAGAGGAAGAACCCCGCTCATGCTCTCCCAGAGAAGACCTCTATTCTGTCTTTATTACAGCAGGGGTTACACACACACACACACATACACTGCACTGCCCCTCACAGCTGCTTCACACTGCTGGGGTGAGGGAGGGGGCATAGGCACTCATATCCTGACTGGGGTGTGTGTGTGTGTGTGTGTGTGTGTGTGTGTGTGTGTGTGTGTGTGTGTGTGTGTGTGCGCGCAGGTGGGGGGGATAAGTGTGCAAGTCTGTGTTTTACCTAACATTACATTTAATGACAGAATAATTTCGAATTTTTATTTGAATCACTGGAATGGAGTGGTGCTTGTGTAAGTTCATGCACTTCATGTTCATGTCAAAACAAATGGATGTGATTTCAGCATACACCTAAAGAGACATCCTTCTTGTGTGTGTACAGACCTTGAAGAGTGTGTGTGAGTGTGCGTGTGTGTGAGTGTGAGTGTGCGTGTGTGTGAGCTCTTTTAGACCTTTCATGCCCTGGAAAGGTGTGTCTGGTTTTTAAGATGCTCAAGCAAATAGTGTGAGTCCATTAGAGGGGAGAGCCAAGGAAACTGGATGCTTTGTCGCTGCCTGCAGCTGCATGTCAAAGCTGTAGACTGTGTGTGTGTGTGTGTGTGTGTGTCGGTGTGTGTGTGTGTGTGTGTGTGTGTGTGTGTGTGTGGACTGTTCAAACATTTGATCCTCGTGCTGAATGTCAGAGGTAAATGGCATGAAGTTGTGTATAATTTATTAAGAGGATGAGGAGGTCTGTGTGTGTGTGTGTGTGTGTGTGCGTGTGTGTGGTTATTAATACACAGGAAAGCACTTAGCTGAGAAACACTGCAGATACTGGTTAGCTGCTGTGGTTGCAAACTCGCTAAGGCAGGAAACATCTCAGCCTGTGATCTCTGCAAACACTAATGGAAAATTCAGTCAGACTGAAAAAAGTGTGTGTGTACTCGTGTGCGCATCTGACTGTGTGTGTGTGTGTGTGTGTTCATGTGTGTGTGTACTCATGTGCACATCTGTGTATGCGGTGTGTGAACGATAAGAGATCTGTGACATATGCACTTCATCTAAAAATAAAACTCAGTCGTCTCGAGAGGACAAACATGTCTGTGTGTTCATTTAATTTCTACCACCAGTTAGTCCTGCAAGGCAGGTCTGTGAAACACCATCTTGACTGAATTCAATTAACTGTCTGTGTTAATTTGAAAGCTCTGTAACGGACAGGAAATGACTGTAACTTGGAGCAAAACCATCAGTAGTTCCCTAGACCTGATTACATAGTGGTTCTTATTGGTTCTTGTGGAATGGAACACTGAACTCTTGGTACCACTCCTGGGTTTAGCATCTCAGGCAAGACAAATACACGGAACATCAGGCTCCAGTGCAATGTGAGCACTTTGGGTGAAAGTATTTGCTAAATGATGTGTTGTAAAAAGCAGGACTGGGCAATACATTTATCACAAGTCCAAATTTGGTATTGCAGGTATGGAAGCACATGTGGTTACGATATACTGTGTCACCTTAATTGATTGTGTCTTATAAGTGATATAAGGCAGAGCCTGCCTGTGTGTGTGTGTGTGTGTGTATGTGTATATATGTATATATGTTCATATGTGCATCAGTGTGAGTATGTGTATGTATGTGTGCACATATTTAGACTATGTATATGTGTGTGTATATGTTTGTGTGTATATATATATATATGCATATACATGTGTGTGTGTGTGTGTGCGAGTGTGTGTGCGAGTGTGTGCACATGTGTGTTCAGGATGAACGAGCACCTGGGGGATGTCCTCGGTGTGGCATCTCCAGCAGCTGTTCTCCTGTTCCCGCTCGTCCCGTCACCGCACAATGCCACCGATACAAAGGGACAGGAAGTGGCACTCGCCTCCCCCGAACCAATCAAAAGCTGTCATTATGCCCTCCCTGTGTCACCACGCTTACAGGAAGCAGCGTCTCGAAATATCCCAGCTGTGCGGGTGTGGAGCATTATTCTCTGCTCCTAGCTGCTCCTCGACAAAGGGAGATACAGGCAGAGTGCCACCACACACTCACACACACACACACATTACAGTGTGTGAGAGGAGGGCATGTGCGTGTGTGTGTCAGAGCGCTGGGAGTTATTGTGCATCTGGTGAAAAGAGGTCCCCTGCAGTGCATCGCCATCCATGGCTCCTAAGTTTCCCAGCTTCTGGGTTCCGCGTAGGAACAACGCCTCTAAGAACACAATGAGCACCCCTTCACATACATACACATACATACACACACACACACACACTCACCAGTTCACCATTCACATGTGTAACAGCCCTGCTCACTTTTCAGAATAAACAACCATCCAGGTGATGCGTAACACCTTCCAGATGTTTGCGTAATGTCATCGCAAGGTTACAGCAACAAGAGAGCTGTGTTGTTGGTCCATACCTCTCACTAGGTATCAGCTGTGAAGAGGCCCCTTGTATAGATACCACACCGCTGTTTATTATGCCAGTAACAGAAAGCTGTAGCTGTTCCATGGCACAAGTTCAAATCAAAACAACTCTTCGGTGGTGAGTTTATTTGTTGTGCAATCTTTGCTCATTGAATCAGATTTTGTTTTAAGAAAAAAAGGAAAACAAAATATGTTCCTCGCAAGATAAATTTAATTTCCTGGTCTGGCAACATGCTGTTGCTGAAAAACATTTATTTCTAAATGTGAGCAGGGTCGTGTGTGTGTGTGTGTGTGTGTGGCTCTTCCTTAGGGCACCCTGAGGCTTGGGTATCTCCAGGAGCCAGGATCCCCTCACCACCCTCTCTCTCTCTGTCTCTCTTTTCGGGGGCTCAGACGGGTCTTGTTTTGAGGTGTGGTAATCTCCGAGTAGCAGGCCGTTTCCTACTGTCCCTACAGGGACCCTGTTGGCCATTATCTACAGCCAGCCCAAGCAGACGTCTGCAGCCCAATAATTAACTCAGCACGTTGACACAGGTGACCTCCACCGTAGATACTTAACATCCCATACACAAACACACACACAATTAACACTGATAACACGCTGATACATTCATTCAGGCACACGTGCAAAACACACACACTCCCTCAATTAACACACACACACGCCGACTCTTACACACAAAAGCACACACACTCTTAACACACACACACACACACTCATCTGCAAACAGAGATACCCACATTTTGGGATCACACATACCTACACACTCAATTGTAAAACTACAAAAAGCAGTCATCAAATTGTTTATTTAAGCTTGCTTCAGCGAGGCATTTATACTCCTTTATGTATTTTAGTGGGGTGTGTAGAATCCCTGGTTGTCCTTTACTGTTTCTTATCTCCACAGAGCTGTTCCCTTTGTCTTGCTTCTCTTTGTGGAGGTCATCAGGCCGTATCTCTGAGCAACTCTGTTGTTTGAAGAGAGGCCCTAATTGATGTGATATAGTGAGGTGTAACATGCTCTCTTTGACACACAATTGTTTTCTCTTTCCCTCAGTGGAGTCCAGGCCAATCTATCCTGTGAAAGCATAAAAGATCAATGGTATACGGTCACCACGAAAGATCATTAGAATGCTGCTCGGAAAAACAAATGCGCTCAACCAAGTCATCTGTGGCCAAAATAAACTGGGATATAGGTGAACATGCCACGGGAGAGGGTGCTTATTTTGGTTTTGATCTTGTGATGTTATGTGCACTTTTGAAATACAGTTCGATCCCCCTCCACACACACACACACACACACACACACACACACACATACACACAAACACACAATACACTGCTAACTGGCGTGTGATTTTTCTTCCACCTTCCTGAACTCCCAATCTGTTGTGTGGGAGTGCGAGGGTGTGTGTGCACTCAAGATGGCACAGAACCCAAACAGCGATGTGGCGGCGGTGGTGGTGGGAGGTGCACACATGGAGGGGGGTCTGATTAACTTAGCTTTCTGGCTTGCCTGCCTGTCCATGAAGGATCATCTAATCAGGTCAATTGGTGCTCCGGTGTAGTCTTCAACCCTTGTGTGCGGCCATCTTGAGGAGCTGGAGTATTGTTATTGGGGTTGGGAGTTGAAAGTGGGTGGGAGGTAGGGGGGTGAGGGTGGTGACCTAGATTGGCGGGGCAGAAGGAAGGAGGCGGGGGGGGGGGGGGGGGGGGGGGATCAGCTGTGTGCTTCTCAATACCAATTTCTCTTCATTAGCAGGAAGAATCATAGATGAGCGGAACTGTGGACATGTGTGCGTGTGTGTGTGTGTGCGTCTGTGTGTGCGTGTGCGTGTGTGTGTTTGAAAGGGGGGAGGGATGTTCCCTTGAGGCGAAAAGCTGAAGAAATTGCTCATGGGGTTGTGGTCAAGATAACATCTTTGACAACGTATCTGCTTGATGCAGGAAGACATCCACACCAACACACGCACTTTCTCTTCCTGACTCTATTTTTCACACAGAAACAAACACATGTACATACACACAGACATGCACGCACACCCAGCCATACACCCCTCCACACACACTCACACACTTACTCGAGTAAGCACCCTTGGGCTCTCTCTCAGGACCCCCAGCAGCTGAGGTTGTCGCTGCAGCCGGACTGTTTCTCTCCGCGCTCTGACCCCTTTCATTACCTCACCTCACTCCCAGAAAGGGGTCAGTCAGGCCAACATATGACTACTCAACATGGCATCAGAACCCAGGGTTAAGTCATGAACGCACACAACACACGGCTACTCAACATGGCATCGAAACGCTGGGTTTAATCATGAACACACCCACCACACGGCTACTCAACTTTGCATCAAAACCAGACCTTCAATGATGAGCAAAGCCCAACAAAGGGTTTATCTAACACGCGTCCAAACCCAAGGTTAAGTCATGATATCACCTAACACATGGCTACTCAACAAGGCCTGCAAACCCAGGGTTGAGTCTTGAACAGACCCAACATGTTACTGTCTAAGCTGGTATCAAAACACAGGGGCTGCGGTCGAATATTTAAAAAATGACGTCCTATGTCCTTTCCTAACATCTTTTCCTTCACCTCGATGGAAAATGTTATTTGGTCAATTGAAATATGTGAGGGAGAATTCATAAGGACTTAAGAAAAGACAACCACAGTGCTAAGAGAATCCGACTGCACTTCCATTAGGCCCTGTAATTTTGCAACAGTGGATGTTATTGACATGAATCTTAAAATGTTGCTGCCGCAAGTAATTGTGGTACAGCATTATCTCCTCTCTCTCCAAAAGGATGGTGTAGTCGTGTACCCTACACTAAAGGAGATAAGATAAGAAAGAAAGCATTGAAGCACCTCTCCTTAACATTTAGAGAATTCGACCAGCTCTTATAATGGCTGGCACTTAAATACTTCCGGGTCATTTCACTCAGTCTCTGATTCTGATTCTGAATCAACTATTAACACATACTGTAGCTGTCTAACATTGCCTCCAAATCCAAAGTCCAGTCAGTCAAACAGATCCATAGCTATCTAATCAACCAAGGGTCGGCACCTGGGAATGTGTGCAATGTCTTAATGTAGTTGTTTCAGCGGTGGTGTGTGTGCCTATCTGTGTGTGGTGTTTGTGTGTGCAATGCATGTGGATTTGAATGTACCTATGTCCATGTCTGAGACGAGGGAAGTCTTGCTGGCTCTGGCCACAGGATGGTAAATGGCACAGGGACTATGCCTCTCTTACTCACCTTAACAAGTACTGACTCCTGAGTCACCCAAATTAGGTAGCAGTTCTAAATTAGATGGGAGGCGAAAACCTGTCATGGTGCCGTCTACATGTTTGCCCACTCTATATGTATCTCCTTTAAGTGTGTGGGTGTGCCCATATGTGTGTTTCTGTATGTGTATGTGTAAGTGTGATTGTGATTGTGTGTTTGTGCAAGTGCGTGTGCGTGTGTGTTTGTGACAGTGACTATGGCATCCCAATGTTGACTGTTCACACTATAACAATAACAGCTTTTCCCCCTCTGATTTCAGACTCCTGAACTCCCAAAGCTGACCTGGACTTTTCCCTATCCCCATTTCCCCCCTCCTTACTGGACTGAGCTACCTGTGACAAAAGAATACCACCAACATTGTTGTGTGGCAATAAAGTTTTTATCCATCTATCTATCTATCTATCTATTGACTGCCCGCTACTCTGGCATACAAAGCAGAAAGGGTTTGTTCCTTCATAATTACTAAAAGTAGACAGCAGTTCTTTGGTAAAATAGCTACCCTTTGAACAGGAGCCATTTTTACAGTAACAGAGTAGGGAATGAAGAGTGTAATGTTCCTATATACAATATATGCCACTTAACATAAACATGTACCTCCTTATATATGTTTGAGAGTGTGACAAGTCTTCCAAAAGACATCTGTGTGCATGTGCGGTGTGTGTGTGTGTGTGTGTGTGTGTGTGTGCGTGCGTGCGTGCGTGCGCGCGTGTGTGTGTGTGTGTGTGTCATGTGTTACAGTACGCGGCTATGCGTCTGTAGGGGGAGAGTACGCGCGGGTCATCACGATGTATAAATGACTGGCCACTCTGCCTAGTCTGGCATGGAGAGCACAAAACGGTTTGTTCTTTGTGCGATAACAACAGAAAACAGGCAGCGCTCCACCGCTCACCCCGCAAGTGGGAACCAGTATGTGGGACACACTTCACTCGCTGTTATGCTGAGCCATCTCTAACTCTCTCTATTTCCCTTCCTCTTTCTCTCTCTCCTTTCTCTTTCTCTTTCCCTTCTTCTGTCTCTCCCTCCCTGTCTCTCTCTCTCTGTCTCTTTTCCCTCCTTCTCTTTATTTCTCTCCCTCCCTCGCTCCCTCCCTCTCTAGCTCTCTCCCTCTCTCAATGTCCACCACCTAACCTCCTGGTTTCCTGGTTGCCAAAGTTAACAGAGTATTCATCCATGGAGGCAGCTTTCTCTCTCTTTCGCTCTCCCTCTCTGTGAAAGCGATTGTCTGTGGTGATAAAATGGTTCCCCTGGGGAGAATACCGACGCAGAAGATAGCCTGTTCCTGCTGGATATGTTCGTCTGAGAAAAAGCCATCTGGATATGATAGAAATATAGCCTAAAACAATCTTATGGACATGCAATATAAATAAACCCACTATCATTTTGCATAACAAACACTTCTGACTTGATATGTTGTGAACTGTAACTTGTGGCTTCACAAGAACTGTCAGGTAACTGAGTGAAGTGCACTGAAAGGTGGATTATCCACACGACCCTTTACCAATGTGCTAAGACTACGTTTTCTGATTTATTTTCTTGTATTCTAATTGCACTCTCTAACACTTCATAGCTTGTTGGAATATGCAATATTATATTCTTTAGTCTGTTTGAGGCTGTCAAAAAAGAGACATTGTTGACGGCGGGCAAGCGCCTTGAAAGATTTTCTTTGGGAACGGAGGGGGCAGCGCTTGTGGGAGGAGGTTGAGGGCGCAGCTAATTATGCATGGCGATTGTTGATGGCTTGATTGTCTGCGTACAGCTGCACGGAGCACCGTCCGGGGTAAAGGAGGAGGAGAGGGCGGGGATGCGGAGCGGAGCAGACTCACTGACGCCAGTCTCGAAATTCTCCCATCCATTGAAAGAGAGACTCGATTGTGTCGGGCTCTTTCCGCGCGCGACGGGCACACAGCACCTGATCCGCGCGCAGCCACTCCAGTGTCACGCGGCTCGCAGGCTCTGAAATCTGCAAATAAACAATCAGAAGAGCGATACGAGAACAAACTGGTCAACCCCAACCACTGCTGATTGTTTTGGCAAAGGGGTGTGAGTCATTTGTCACTAAAGTAGGCCTAGGCTGCGTGTGATAAACGAATGATATGAGGATTTATTCAAGTACCCCAAATGACTGAGTGGTTAAGCCAATTAAGGCTTTTGCCAATTAATTTGACTAAGACTATACAGGAATGTGAATAGCATATATACCATGTGTGACTTAATAAACATTATGCTTAACTGTGTTACTATTCATTTATGAACGAATGGGTTATCTGTAGACGTAGGTAGGCTACTACATTTTTTGGATGTCTCATGTTACTGTCAGATTTCAGATTACGATATCTTAAGAACTGAAAATTATTTCTAAATGTACCAGTGACATAATAATCACGATAGGCTAATATTCTAGCTGAACTCTTTATAATAAAGTTTGGGGGTTAATGAAGCTCCTTCATTTTTAAATAGAATTCAAATTGAGTGCACATCTGGGCAAGTTAATGCATTTTTAAACAAATGCTCTAAATGTCGAGAGCAAAAGGACATCTATAGCTTAATGCAGTAGAATAGAACGATTGAGGACAAGAGTGAAATACAGACATAGCGAAATAAAAAGTACAAGTCCTGAATCTATTTGAACAGACCCGTTTAAAAGCAGCGGGAGCTGGCAGTTCATATAACCAGAGCAACTTTTAGGCTATTAATTTAGGGCTGTTCATCAATGAGTCATAACTAGATGAGTATGCAATCTTGGGACTGACTATTAACGGCTATGTAGAGTACGTGAGGGAGTTAAAAAAAAACTTGCGTCTTCCTCTGAACTAGATTGTCCTGTTCCCGAAAAAGAATCCAGGTGTTCGCCGATAAATCTGGCTGGCAGTCTCGGTCATTTGTGCAAGAACAGAGGCGGGCGCAAACATGTTGAGTGACTAGTCTAGTAACCAATGGGATTCTTCACTGGTCAGAGCGGACTGTCTGCCAGTGGGCCGTCCTGGAGCGGGTGAATGGATGACGTCGGGACACTGGCGCCAGGCTGTCTGGGACTGGCGCGTTAGATCAACACAGCTGGAGTGGAATAGGACATACAGCTGGCTAAAGGGTGCATTCCTTCACAAAAACAGGATTGTGAGAAAGGGAAAATAAGACCAAATAGGAACAGAAGGGACATGCTTTGATGTAAACTAAAAATGAAGGAGGTAAAAAAGGATAAGCTTTGGGAAATCTGAAAGCTAAATGAGATAGCCTAAACTTGAGTGGGATGTTAGTGTGGAGGCAAAATAATAGTTAATGAGTGGCAAGGACAAGTCACTATCTGGGTTGTTCTAAATTAGTATCTTTTTACTAAGAAACAGTAGCTTACATTAGCCCTAGACGTGGTCGACACCATTAATTTAAAAGCCCTACTGTGTTTCATGGACATACAATTGGCTTTCACAACTGAATGGACCATCATGAATACCCTAGTTTTCTCTCTATTGGTAGCTTGTAGGCTGCCATTGAACTGACACATATGCAATGCTAGGCTACATAATAGCATAATAATGATAGCTTTGAAATATTCATGTAGGCTTAGCCTCATGCGTCAGTCATGACAAGGTTCTTGGAGCATTGTAACAGTCTGACATGTGAAAGAGCAACAATTCAGCCTGCCTATTAATTAAAAATAAAAATAAGTATGTGACTGTTTAGGAGTTTAAGTAGACTAGCCCTATTCTATTGAATTGAAATAACCTAAACCCAATTTTATCCTGCGACACGAGACAAAAATCGTCCTCAATGTCTTATATTAAAACAGCTTGGTTTTTGAGAATCCGTTTTTCTCACCCTGAAGTTACAACCATACTCCGACAGCATAGTCTACTTCCTCATTCCACAAACGAGCTCCCAGTTGACAGATAAAAACACCAATGATAATCTCTATATTTGCATATGTCACACCTCGTACCAGACGAAAGCTTTCATATTGGGTTTTCAGAGCATGAGGGTTTGTTTGTGTGTCATTATGGGCGGTGCTTCACTGACAGCTCTCTATAAAACTAAGCACTGCACCCACGAGAGGCACTTCAATTCGCTGTTGTAAGGGATAAGGCTCGAACAATCATCGAAACGTGGTGAATTTGGGAACAAACTCGCTTGTGTTGTTGGACTTACAATTGTCGCAGATCGTCGCCATTCGTATTTTTTCACCTCAACATTGTGTGGTTCTGAAATCCGAAGAGATGAAGGCCATTAGTCCTATTCGATCTGTGAGGAGCTGTTACGAGGCTGTCTGCTGCATTTCGGAGCAAAGTCTCACCATCTCCAGGAGTAAGACACCCACGGAGGAGCCTGCTTTGTGTGATATGAATGACTGCTACTCCAAGCTCAAGGAGCTGGTACCGAGCATACCCCAGAACAAATCTGTCAGTCAAGTGGAGATTTTGCAGCACGTCATTGACTACATATTTGACCTACAGATCGCTCTCCAGGAGGAGAGTTCGGCAAAAGATGCGCCCGACATGATCCTTTCATTGAAGGTAAAATCGCATTATTGACACATTTTTTTATTGTATCTAAAGTAAAATGGTTTACGGTGAGGAGATTCGATGTGCGTTATGCGGTCAGCCTGTTTGCAACATCCAGTGGTGCATCGGTCTAACGTGTGCGTCTTGTTATTTCAAACATGGCATAATGAAGCAACTGAATATGTGTGTTAATCATTAAAACGCGCCCTGTCTCTTACAGTCGTCAGAAATTGCCTGCAAATTTTCCAAAGAAGATGGAGGAGTATGCCACTAGAGGAGGACCCTGGCATTCTAAACGTAAGGCTCAATCCATTTTATGCTAGGCTAATTACAAATAGAAGGCGTCCGTGTATTTTTGAGAGAAAAGATTGTTTAACCAGTTTAGTTGTCTGGCCAATTAGTAAGGCTATGCTACAGCCCCATGTCTTCCATTGCTGACAATTAGCCAGCTTGCATGAGCCGGGATTTCTTTCTCGGCCCGAGGTTAATGAACATTCTTATGTTGGCGCCAGCCTGTCTGCGAGCCTCGACAGTGCTAGTCGGGAATGTGCAGATGTGTGTCTGTGCGCGCTCACCAAACTCATGGACCGTTTTTATCCCTCTGCAGGTGTGACTGAGCTGTGTCTCTTTCATTTGGCCTGGAGGACCGCTTGAGGGGTGAGGCTGTGTAGGAAAATGGACGCCTGATGGAAGTTTCCCCTGTCGTCACGTCTTTGCTCACTAACTGGACCCCAGAAGACACCAAAGCGCAGCATCAACGTTATCGGGGATCCTTTCACTGATTGTAGCCCTTTACAATCAGACGGGATTTCGTCTCGTAACATTCCAACATTCCAATCAAACATTACAGGACTTGCTGTCATGCTTTCCTACTTTAAAAACAAACAAAAAGCCTTCGTCCCCCTTGAACCTCTGTTTATGAAGGGAGCATATGGTCCTTTTCTGTGTACATATGATGTTATTGTTTGTGAATGGATTGGGGTGGGAATATTTCAGTTTCTAGGAGGGAGGGTTCGAGGAAATGATTCAAACTCAATATTACAGAGTTATTTGTAAGTGTTTGTAGGGATGGTTCTTTCTACAGACTTTCAAATTGCTGAGTTTTATAAACTTTTTATAAAAGTGTGCTTTGTATGTAACATGTTTTTTTACACAACAAAAAATAAAACAAGCAAAACAAAGCCACAATGTACTTTTTATTAGAAAATGTGTCTTCTGATTTATGCCCTATTTCTTATCTACAGTTAGACAGGACTGACTTGTCTGACCTTTTCAAGCAGTTTCAGAGTTATCAGATAAGAAGCCTAGGCCATTTTCTAAAATGTGTTCCCCCCCCTCAGTAATCAATTGAAACTTGAACTATGGCCAGGGCTTGAAGTTAATCCCCACATCCCCGATGGGATTAGGTAGCTACATAACATCTGATTTTGTATGTATTTGTCAGGTCCATACGGGATGAGGGCTGAACTAGTTCTAGTCAACTGCAATCTCTTAGCTGTGTCTGTGATACACTGGCAGGTGTTCACAAATTTGCTTTGATTGAATAACTTGAGTAGTTTGACTGCAGCAGTCCATTCCTCCAGTTAATATATTCCCCAATATTTTAGTTATTGGATATTCCTCAGCAATACACTAAAATGTCTATTTCCTGGTTTAAAAGTGTGGAATACAAATTGAGGTCATAAGGCAATAAAAACATAGAAACACCCATGCTCTGCAGTAGTGGGTAGTCATCATCGTTTTGTCTGACACTTGAGAAACTGTACAGTTGGTGTAGCTTTAAACAAATGAATAGGCCCACATAACTAATGAAAATTACAGATATTCCGGAAATGTATGTAATCATTTAGTGACCACCAGGCCAGTCTTGTATGGGCAGTGAAGACCCTCATTGGAAGTTAGCAGTAGATATGTGGCGACATCTGGTGGTAAAGAAAAAACTCTGAGCAGACCAGCACGAAGGAGCACCAGGATAGCAGACCAGACAGAGGTCAACTGAGAAAATAATTCTTACTCACTACAAATAAAACACAAAAGAAAAAAAATCAATGAATGTATGGAAAAAGTACACTGACTAGTGGTTCAAAAGCAGATGCATTGAGTGCACCTTTGCATGTGGAAAAAATGCAGATGCATTGAGTGCACGTTTGCGCTATCTAGTAGTTAAATAGCGAAGTGCAACCTTAGTGCTGCCAGATCATTACATTCTCAATCTCTACAGTATTACAAGAAATTGTCTCAGTTTTTACCTTGATGGCAAATAACTTGGCACATTCACTGTGATTATTTTGAATACCCCCACCCAACCCCAAGAAAAAAACATAGCCTTCTACATAGTCTTCTTTATCCAGGTGCAGTAGTAAACAGACAATTGAGACAATTTAATGTTTTGGTGCTATATAAATACAATTCAATTCAATTCAATTCAATTCAATTAAACAAATGCATTTTCCAGTGTTCCAGTTGTGCTTATTTTGTTTCAGCCATAGTGGACAACTCCTGATTCTGATGGTCCGATTGTGTAAATGGATTGTGATGAAAAAGAACTTCTATTGCAAATACAGTAGGCCAAATAAAATGTATTGTTGTATTCAAGGGACCTTGTTTGAGACCTGTATGTTCAAGGTACTACCAGGTTTGCATCTGTATCATCACGTCACAACCCATATGGGGTCACGGACCCATCTAGGGTCACAGACATGTCTATAGGCTCACAGACGCCAAGGTCAGTGTCTGTTTGCATCAGTGCCAGACCTCTTCCAATGGCCTAAGCGCATTTGTAGCTTGCTGCTTCTGTGGTACACACACTCAAAAGAAACATCAATACACAAAAATGAAGTAATGTATGATAATGAAGTAATGTATGATAATGTGTATATAATATCATTTTCAAATTAAGCAACCATTATTATATGTTTCCCATCGCTCCATGCTCCATCACTTCTGGTGAGGACCAACAGCAGCATTGAGAAACACTGATAGTGTTTATATATCATTTACTTTTGGATTTTGCCTTAGCCTTCTGGTCGTGGTCTGGCAAAGATGGCTTGTTTCACTAGAGAATATGGGCATGAGATCCTAACATTTTCCATCAAACTCACAGACCGATTTGGATAGCTATACAGAAATTCTACTCACTGTGGTTTCAAAGTGAGCCTCAGTCTTCAATCAAATGCTCAGAGAAACTGAAGGTATGGAATTGGGTCTCCTGGATGCCAATCACACACAAGGAAACAAGTGATGGACCGGTTGGATGCAATGCGGGCCATGGGAAATTGGAGAAGTTTGTTTCAAAACCCCTGGCTAGAACTAGCCTTGATTTACAGGTCTTGCATTCAGTAGCTTTAAGTCAGATGGGCTTAACAGATGTGAAGCTGTATTTTATTAAAACATTTCTGCTGAGTTGGTTGTTTTGAACAGAGTTGACTGGCAGGGGGCGCCAGGGGGCTTCAGTCCATTCTCTAAAACTACCATCTCATAGTAGCCTATTTGGAGCCAAACTGCACCATGATTATACATGTTTGAGATATCATAATGCAAATTTGGTTTTCTGATTTGTGTAATTTATGACAACTTAAATTGCTCCTGATCAATAACTGTAGAAAGCTGTCATATTTTCTGATGAAACTGTGAATTGAAATAGCAGACACTATATTATGCTCTAAATACTTCTCCTGAGTTAATTTCCTTGTGCTATTGGTTGGGGACAACAGCCAAATCCTCTCACTGTCACATGCACATACTCATACCCAGCAACCTAACAAAACCAATATAACAACTGCCGAACCAGAGGTCCTGCACACCAGGATACAACAACAACGCACAACTGTCTGGTGACAGCCGCAACACGAGCCACATGTTGTACCCGGGATCTGTAAAGGCCCTCCTTCACAGTACAACATGCACTGTGAATAGCTCAACAACATGACTGCCCAACCATAAAAACCTGAGCAGCAGGATACAACAACAACAACTCAGCCTATGTGAGCAGTTCACTGGGGTTTTCAAGCAGGCACCTTCCTTCATCAGTGTTTTGTTGAATCAGGCCTACGACACCTCCAGAAGGCATCAACAGTGATGTCTGGTGTCCCAGACCCACCTCCCTTAATACTCATGACAATGATGATGATGATACACTTCAAGATACACCTCGACAAGATTTCACATATCTCAGTCTTAGTTCAGGTTAATTCACGACCCCAAGTGGTCTTTTTCAGCAGCCTCAGACAACTCCTTCAAAGCTACGTTGAGTAACCATCCTCGAAAACCAAAATTCAACAGAAGCGTTGTGGTTGCTGAGGTGAAAACTTACGTTGGTTCTTGATAACTTGATGACAGTTGCTGTACAAACATTTCCTAGTAATGAGCAAATTAATTAAATGTAGACATATCCCATTTTCACACTCTTTGTGTGGTTGCTGTGCTGAGTGTTGGTAGCACTTTACAATAGCCAGAGCTTCTTTTGTCTTTCTTCTTTAATGGCCCATTTTACTCAGAGTTGCCCCTGATGTTTCCCAAATGTGTGTACCGTAACCAACCAGTTGTCAGCAGGGATGTTATACAACCAAGAGGGAACACTTAGACAAGTAGCCGGGTGGGAGTCTGAAGACAAACCACAAACAGCAGGAGGGCCCCAGAGATGTCTGCGGAAAATCAGGATGATAAGAACCTTCAACGGGGTGGGTCATTATACTCCCCAACATTCACTGCAGTATACAGGGCGTCCTCTCCACATTCAAGTTTTATCCTCCGATCTAAAATAAAACACATTTACTTGCTATTTTAGATCAGTGGTTTCTTCTGATAGCCTACAGTCACCCTGAGGATTACATAGCCTACATTGGTGACATCAGAGGCTGCAACCAAACAAACATCCTCACCCAGTGTGAACCATTATGGGGGGTTCAAAAGATAGTTCTGTTACAGCCTATGTTTCTTCTTTGCCATGTTTAGGTCACTTATTTATTGCATCATAAATACATCAAAGGGTCAGACTGACATACATATACAATGGTTCATGAAATACTTTATATATTACAGCTGCTTAGTATGCATCAACATGTTTCAACAATATCACTTACTTGTTTTAATAAATTACATTACATTTTGATGTAATAACATCGACGTCAGTTATGAAAATAGATTAACACTTCAAATACTTTTGTTGTTCAACTGCCCTTCGTTTTAAGTATGGAGGAATATGAAATAAAGAATCGTACTCGGGATATGTTTGAATGATAGAATGCCCGTAATATGTGTGTCTTTGTTATCTTAGTTTCCACGACGGTCATTGGTCATTGCACGCCCAGTTCAAACTGTTACATATTAATTTATGCAGAACGGAACAAGTCCGGCGTGCCACGGACCAATCACAAACAAGCTCAAACCGCGGGAGATCCAAATTTCGCGGGACGCAATTTGGCGCTAAAAAAGCAGTTCAGTACTCTGATGATGTCAAAAGCCAAGCTTTTTGTCGGAGTGGCGACATAAGGACAAGAGAAACGGAGACTTGTTCAGCTATATCTCGTCTTCTAAGGAAAATCATCTCTTTTTTGGCAAAGTTGATTTGCCAGAGGCACATCTGCGGGTTTCTACAGCTGGACTCAGGAGGAGTACTACATATTTGCATTTATTTATTTAACTGACTTTGCTACCGTAATTAGACGTAAGGAAAAATCGCATTTGCACTTTGGACAAAGAAAATAGCTTGCAGTGCTGGTCTTTGTGCCATTTAAACATTTATACCGGAATATTAGAAAAGTATTTTAAATGCATATTGAATGTATGCAGTTTGCACACTTTTGATTTGTTGAAAAAACAATTATACCGACTGCGTGTACCGGCATTAAGAACGGTTTACGAGTAACGTAACGTTTGTCAAGCGAACTTGCTTACTAACGTTATTTATTACACAACTTGAAATCTTGCGAATAACACGTCGTTTTTTTCGCTGAAACGGAATTATCATTTTATTTCGCATTTTACGAACGTTACTTGGTGCTAAATTTAATCCGCATTGAAGATGATACGGATACCCAAAGGAGTCTCTCCTGCATCAGGCAGAGGTGCCGTTGGAATTGCTTGCTCGCAGAAGAAAGTTTTCCCCGGACTATCTGATTTTTTCAGTACGGGGATATCGAGTCCACAGATGAACACTGTACCGGCGGGATATTTCACCCAGATCTGCAACACGACAGCTGCAGAGCAGAGAGCTAACTGCTTGTATGCAACCCCCCACGGCCCCCAAGCTAAACCCGTCAGAGTGTCCTCCGCCGGCAGACTACCGGTAAGGCCATAACAAACATTGTGGATCAATCAGGATCTATGGATCTTTTTCGAGTTTGGTGATCGATAATGCAACATCCCACTATTGTTTTTTTTACTATTTATCTCGATTTGAGTGTGGTTATTCTCTGTGAACTAAGCTTTCATTTCCTCGGATGCCATATGCAACGTCATTATAAGCGACGAGTGACTACTGAATGAATGGCTAATGTATTCCCAAATGCCAGTTCACATTGTTATTATAACCCTAACGTTACAACATGCACCGTTGGATGATGTAGCTGTAGTGAAGATGTCAGGTTTTGGAGATTTATACTAACGTAACAGACTGCTGCAAAAAAAAGTCAGCCGTGTTGTGAACGCCCTGTAATGTTTGACCCCTTTACTCCACAATCCATACATTGCAGGTCTGTAGTTGAAAACGCGACAGCTATAGCAGAAGTAGTGTAATTATGAGAACAAGGATGAACTGCAATAAAAGAATGATCATTGTGTTCCTGGTGTCTAGCTATGCGTTGTACGGGGGGAGGGGAGTGCGTGTGAACAATATCCTTTATGCTCCATAGCTTATAGTTGTCTTGTGTTGGGTGGGGGTGTACCATTGCGTCTGCTCGCCCTGAACTATCAGTGGTGCAACAAAGCATTCCACTGCTCTAGCCTGTAATTTCCTGACATTTGAACCGAGCTGGTCTTCGGTCCTGACCAACTGCATTCAACAATTGGGTAACCTATACATGTTTTTAAGTAATTTACAGCTATTAGATCTGTGGATTGCTCCCAGCTGTTAAACATATAGCCTGCCCTTCCTCCTCTTCCAGTGCTTTTTTTTTCTGTCTGTCACCTGTCTGTTCGGCTCACCACTGAACTCGCCCAACCTGTTTGAGGTGTCTCCCGGTCGCAGCTGCTAGGGTTTGGAGTTCGGACGGCCTGTGCTCATGCACGAAGAAAGGCTTAAGAAAAGTGGGCGACCCCAGTGCAGATGATAAAGCAATTGGGACTGATTAAATTCCCACTGCACAATGTGCTGGCTGACAGATAAGCACTTTTTGCAGTGTCTGTCACACTCACCCTGCCCTTTGAATGCAAATTATATGAAAACTGTGGTTGAATACCAGGAAACCAGAATGTGGATTAAGTACAGTAGCAGTGAATGAACAAAAGACTGATTAGTTTCAGGACTGTATGTGGGGATTATGCCAATTTATTGACACACCTGGTCGGTTCAGTTATCTTAGTTATAGGCCATCAATGGTTTTACCATGGATATGTAAAACATATCAAAAATCTGATCTTGAAAGAGCTGTCCCTGAAGGGTCACTGATCTTGAGCAGGTTCAGTATGCCTGTCTCAGCTCTAGGCCAGATATACTCCAGTCATTGGCAGCCATCTTGGATGTCACCTGTGACAATGACCAAGAACATTAGAGAGGTGACAGGAGAGGCTAACCACCGGCTAAGGTCCTTCACACGGCAGTCGGGCATGGTGCTGAGCTGCCAACAACTTCTCGCTTCCCATCCGGCATTTCACAACCGTGTGTCAGAGCCATTCCTTCCAATACCAGGATTTCAGCAAGTAGGTGTGAGAGGTGCATGGCTTCCCCTGAGAAGAGCTTTTTCTCTAACATCCAGTTCAACTCATTCAATTCATGTTTTATTTGCTAAGTGATGGTCAAAAAAAGAAATTATGAAAAAGGCCATTGATCTATGTGCCTGACCGAAATGAATAATTTCTTTCGTGTTGTATGATTTTTGTTCTTATATTGAGCTTATACTGTATGTAGGCCTGCATTCATCACCCATTCTGGCGTCTTCTACAATTGCTGCCATTGAGTCACTGGTACAGCCCATATTACAGCATTGCTCATGAAGGCACTCTTCTTGGAAATGCTTCCCAACTTAAGTTCTTTTCAAGTTAAAAGAAAAGTGACAAAGTTCATAGATTACTGGAGCAGCGCCTCAGTGAAATACTCACACGGTTTAAGTCTGGAGACCAGCCAACCGGGACACGACACTTTGCATTTCATTCTTCTCAGTGGAATGACATCAAACATTAACTTGCAAGAGATTTATGATGTTATATTGATATCTTAAATGATCATTTAAAGATGAGTAATAATTTAAATTGTGCTTTTAAAGTCCACCGTGCAGTTTCCCTGATTTCACATATCGTAGAATGAGCATTCCAGAAAGCATTTAGAAAATAGCAACTTGTAGAAGAAAATCTTGCCAGCTTTTTTTCTACTCCTGTGTGAGCTGATACTTGTATCAGTACCATTCATAGTGGTTTACATGCCCCATTGGTTCTGACATACATCCCCCATAACCTCCCCCCACCTCGCTTTAGCCTTGTGTCGCCCCATTTTAGCCTACTATCTTAACCCCAACCCCTACCCCCGGCTCAACCCCCTTCACGCATGCAGCCACTTGTGGGGTGATTTACATCTCAAAAACAAATGCTCCTCACCCAACACACTTCTTCTGCAGACCTTGCCACCTTCTGACAATATGTGGCCTGGAAGTGTAGTCTATAATTCATAGTCATACTCATACATACATACTCTCTCTCTCTCTCTCTCTCTCTCTCTCTCTCTCTCTCTCTCTCTCTCTCTCTCTCTCTCTCTCTCTGAGGGGAGTGGTGAGCTTGTGTGTGGGTGGGAGATGGGGTGATCACTAATCTGTCTAGTGTTAACTTTGACTGTGTAGGCAGATTGAAACATGTCATAGGTGATGGTTGAGGGTTTGTGAAGGGAGGAAATCCTGGAGTCATGACTCATGCTTGAGAAACTCGTGTTAGCGGACTGTGGGTGTGTAATTGGCACTTGGCAAGTATTGCACTGACCTATTGCCATCCCAGCACTGTGACCTTCTAGACTTTGTAGCTATAATTCCTAACAGCCACTCCCATTAGGAAGACATTCACAAACCGTAAACACATGGCAATGTTGCTTTCCCTTTATACTCATGTTTACATAGTCTCCTTTCCTAAGCCCAGTTATATCTATCGAGTCACTTAAGCATCTCTCAGGCAATCCTGCTTGTGAAGTCTGTGTTTGACAGCTTCATTCAGTTGGATTTATGGTGACAGTAAGTGCTTTTTTAAGAGATGAACGGTCAGAGGTGCACCATGTTTTTTTTTTATCTTAAGTCACTCAGAGTTGGGAGTTGAACTTACCTTAACATATATGATGAAGCCGATCCCCCTGCTGCATATAAGCCGTGTCATGTCATATATGGGCTGCTTCAGAGCAATGCATGAGTGACAGGACATGGGTGTCGTCCTTGTAGAGGAGTGTGTGTGTGTGTGTGTGTGTGTGTGTGTGTGTGTGTGTGTGTGTGTGTGTGTGTGTGTGTGTGTGTGTGTGTGTGTGTGTGTGTGTGTGTGTGTGTGTGTGTGTGTGTGTGTGTGTGTACACACCAGATGTATAAGTCTCAGAAGTGTTTTATGGTCTAAACACTTGGTGAAGTGTGTGTGTCTGATGACTGTATGAAATAGTGAAAGCAAGTGCTGTTAAACAAGTTTCACTCTGACATTCCCCTTTCCCGCCAGCTGTGTCAGCTCAGATGTCATGGACAGGTGTAATTCGCCGCGGACAGAGGTTAGGCGTCTCTGAGGTCAGGAGTGAATGGACAGTAATTGCCCCTCCCCCCCAGCTTGTGGTGGACCCAACAACCCCCCCCCCCCCCCCTCATGTTTAATTTGGAGATACTGACAAATTGTCATTCAATTGTAACATAAAGTTCAGTTTGTGGGAAGACTGGGACGACATTCAGTGAGTTTACATGAGGCAGAATACGATCAAACTCGTCTATCTACTTTGTCAATCTTAGAATGGGAAGAATTATTTTCTTTACTCATAAATTGGACCTTCTTGTCGGTGCCTGTTCAGTAATGTGTCACCACTATTGGAGAGCATTCCTGAGAGGGTGCTTCTGTCGGATGTTTGCAGTGTTTCCGTGTGAGCGCGTGTCTCTACGCGTGTGTGTGCGTGTGTGTGTGTGTGTGTGTGTGTGTGTGTGTGAGCACACAGCTGCACCACACCCCCTCAGTCCTCTCACTCCCAGTTGCCCCCAAGCACGGTGACAGTGGTTCTGCATTTCCCCGCTCTGCTTCGCTGCCCGTCGCTTACACTGTGTGCTGTTTATTAGCCAGCCGACAAATGAGAGCCAGGTGTTTGTGTGTAGAAGTGTGAGTGTGTGTGTAGGACAATGTGTTTGATCTGGTTAGTAGATGCATGTAAAAGTGTGTGTGTGTGTGTGTGTGTGTGTGTGTGTGTGAAGGGGGGGGGGGGGGGGGTGTTGGTAGGTGGATGCATATAGGTGTGTGTATGTTTGAGTGTATGGTGAGTGTTGGAGAATGTGTGTATTGGTGGATAGTTGAGTGTGTGTGTGAATCCAATTAAATGCTTCTGTGGTAGAGTGAGGCTCCCTGTCTAGTGGTGAGTAGAGTGTGTAGAGGCCTTTACTCTGTGGGGCCCACACTCACCAGGCACTAATTGCCCAGTTCTGCCTCGCCTGGCTTAAGACCTGCGGCTCGTTTGGTAGTCCCATGCCGTCTACACCAGTAAATAGACCCACTTGTTCAACCAGTCTATGGCCATGTGTTTCTGTGTGTGTGTGTGTGTGTTTGTGAGGGAGAGTGTGTATGTTGGTTTTGTTTCTTGTTTGGAGTAGGCAATAGGCCGTAAATATGTTCCCACTCTGGCTCTGCCAGTGATTTAATTTACAACACTGTCTGTGTGTGTGTGTGTGTGTGTGTGTGTGTGTGTGTGTGTGTGTGTGTGTGTGTGTGTGTGTGTGTGTGTGTGAGAAATCTGGGCACAGTCTGAAGTGTAAAGGGTGATTAGAGCCTTGGCTCCAGTTGGCATAAATAGAGAGGGGTGGTGTGCTGCCTTTGTGTGTGTAATAGACTATTCACTTTCTGAAGAGGGGGGGGTTCGTGTCATGGTCAGGTGACCCTGGTGATGGAGTCGGCTTGGGTGCTGTAATACAAGGGGGCGGGAATGCAGAATGCAGGAGCCGGCCAACCAGGGGGGGTTGGGGTGGGAGCGAGAAGGGACTTCCTGTTTCTTTGTCTGCCAGTATGTCAAGCAAATGGCTCTTAAGAACTGAGAGACGTGTGTGTGTGTGTGTGTGTGTGTGTGTGTGTGTGTGTGTGTGTGTGTGTGTGTGTGGTGCAGAGGAAACTGTGATGACAAGTACTTGAAGCTATTGGCTTATTCAAGAATTGGGTGGTAAAATGCTTGTGGTGAGCACTAGACTGTATATGACACGACAAGCTTGGACCTGTCTATGGTTTCAGTCGCAGGGTTGACAAAAGCACAGTGATGTATTCATTTAATGGCTTGAGTCAATTCATTCCCCAAATCATGTTTATTATTTTGACATTCCCAGGCCAAGAGGAAGCTGGACCTAGAGGATCCATTGTACCTTCCGGGCTTCCGTACCCCAAAGGGTAAAGGAAATGTGCCCATTGCACGAGTGCCCAGTCCTAAGAGTGAGTATCACCACAGCAACCAGAACCACACATCACAAATGAAAAGGGGATTATTGTTTCGATCCAAGAATTGAGTTTAAAACTGAATATTTCTGTGTGTGTGTGTGTTTCACCAGCACCCAAGTCTCCTGGCGAGCGGACCCGGTACGACACATCCCTGGGCCTGCTCACCAAGAAGTTTGTGGGTCTGCTCAGTGAGTCGCCCGACGGTGTTCTTGACCTGAACTGGGCCACTGAGGTTCTGGAGGTCCAGAAGAGGCGGATCTACGACATTACAAATGTTCTAGAGGGGGTCCAGCTCATCCGCAAGAAGTCCAAGAACAACATCCAGTGGCTGTAAGTACAATTAGATAAAGACAGTAACATCCAGTGGCTGTAAGTACAGTTAGATAAAGACGTTACTGTACAGTGGCTGTTGGTATAGTTAGATAAAGACAGTAAAATCCAGTGGCTGTAAGTACAGTTCGATAAAGACAGTAACATCCAGTGGCTGTAAGTATAGTTAGATAAATACAGTAACATCCAGTGGCTGTAAGTACAGTTAGATAAAGACGTTACTGTACAGTGGCTGTTAGTATAGTTAGATAAATACAGTAACATCCAGTGGCTGTAAGTACAGTTAGATAAAGACGTTACTGTACAGTGGCTGTTAGTATAGTTAGATAAAGACAGTAACATCCAGTGGCTGTTAGTATAGTTAGATAAAGACCGTAACATCCAGTGGTTGTAAGTATAGATAGAAAAAGATATTAGATTCCTTGTACTATTCCATAATGTGTTAATGTCATGTAATACACATGATATATCAGATGTATATTAAATAATATTTGTTTACAGTAATGATTCAGAGCGCCTACAAAACAAATATTGTGAAAGTAATGTGCCCGTTTCGGGGGAAACCATATAATTCTATGGGCAAACAGTAGGCTAGTCATGTTACCTAGCGTTAGCAGCTTTGTAGCAATTTAGTCACATATCAATGCTTGCTGTCAGGTGTAATAATAAGAAATGAAATCCCAATGCCATGCATTAGGCCAGCTATTAGGCCAAAACCCGTGTTAAAATAGATCTCAAAAGAGCCTTATGTGATCATGTTAATAAGAATATATTTTTGTAGTATATGACTGCTACAGTGTAAAAACTGAACATTTTAGAAATATGACTTTCTGCCACTAGCAGTATTGGTCTATACACACTCACAAGAGAGGGTTGTACTACTTTCCAGATACATTTTCCATTTACTGTAGGCTTACGGGTAGCCCTGCATAACCGTTTGTGGACACTGTCGTATATTTGAAAATCAGAAATGGTTAATATGCGCACACCTAGAGGCTATAAGGTGCTCCTAAGTAATCTTGATGTTTTTATTCATATGTATGTATCTAGTTGACATATTTATCCAAAGATTACTCCCACCTGGCCTCGCCATTTGAACGTCCAGCTTTCTTCTCGCCCTCTTTAATGATATTTGTAGGGCCCACACATGACAGTGGTCAGCCAGTTGCTATGGTTCGTGTTCCTTCCCATCTGACTGTGTATGTGTGTGTGTTTGTGTGTGTGTTTTCTCAGGGTTGGGGGAGTGTTTGAGGGCTCTGCCGCTGGAGAGAAGACCCATTCGCTGAGGAGGGAGCTGAGTGCGCTCGAACGAGAGGAGAAGATTCTGGACGAGCTGATCCAGTCCAGCACCAACCAACTGAGAGAACTGACTGAGGACAAAGACAACCAGAGATATCCTTTCAGTGTGCTAACTAACCAACAGCCAACCGACTGGCCCTTCACAGCATTCACTAGAGTTCATGTATTTTGCCGATATATTTGGTGACATTGTCATGTTGTTTTTCCATCAACCACACTATATAGTGTTCAGCACAGGCAGCCAGAGTGAATGACGGGGGTAGATGTATTTGTATACCCTCTCACATGACCGTGTGCCGTCAACATGAATTTACAGATGTAATTAAAAAAAAAAATGCTAGAAATAAACATACATTAAAAATAGTGGCAACCTACATAATGTTGCCTTAAATTGCCGCCTGTCCTCACAGACGAGGGGAGGCGAAGGAGTGAACGGCAGGAAGGAAAAAGGGAAATGAAAGATAGAGTTGCTGTCCATCCACTTCCGTTTCAGAGTAGATCTGTCCTCGGCAAGACGGTTAGACTCTCCGTCTGTTAGGGTGGGGTGGTTAAATAAAGTTTATTTGCATTCTTTCAACAATGGGTATCATCCCACAGATAATGAAGATAATTACAGTTACTGACATTTGTCACCCACCCTACCCCTCAGAGTTGACACCTGAGTAAATGCTATGAGAAGGGAATCTAGTGCCAAATTTCTGCCTTTCTTAGAACACTCAGTGAATCTTTAGGAGGGTGTTGCCACCACGTGGGATGACAGTAGAATCGTACAGGGAGGTAGATATTCATTAAAACATTACACATTGTTTCCTTTATCTATGAATTATCAAGAGGTTAAGGAAACGATTATGAGTGCTATGTGTAAGTGGGCCTAAAACTATGACTAAAACACTGATGGAAGTGTCTGATAGAAGTGTGTTGAGCCTTAACTCCGTCACACGTTAGGCTATGTGACCTATCAGGACATCCGCTCCATCGGGAGCTGGCAGGACCAGACGGTCTTTGCGGTGAAGGCGCCGACAGAAACCAAACTGGACCTGCCTGAGCCCTCAGAGGTGAGTACTGCAGGAAGCAGATCCCTGTAACAGGTGGCATGTGGGTAACCAGAAAGTCCTGATACAAGTGCAGGATTAGTTTTATGTATGCACTTTCCATATGATCTTTTTTAATGATATCATATATTTCTGTTGATGCATCTAAAACAACTTTCCTTACTTCTCTGGAATGTCCCCTTTTTGGTGTTTTTAGGATAGCACTTTGCGTATTTAGATTTTTGTTCGAAATCTGGGTTATCTTGAAAAGTAATCATATCAATGTATTCACTGACAGAGACATTAGGGCTGTTTGGGTAACATTTCCAATTTTGGCTTATCTCGATAGCGCTTTTACAATAGGATTTGTAACAGAAGGGGGGAAGCTTAGAATATACCAACTCGTGATTTCCCTAACGTATATGAACTTCAAATATCTGCCTTAATTTGAGTTAAATATGCCTTTTGCGTCTGAATGCATTTCCTTACACTGCCCCAGTCCATTGTGAAAACTATTAGCTGGTATCCTATGACAGCAGGTTATGCTCTGGACTGGTATGGCTAGGTTGTTTACATTTTTGCAACTCGTAAAAATAATTCCTGACCCCCCTCACTCTGTCGTTAACAGGGCTCCCTGCAGATCTACCTGAAGAGTAAGAACGGGCCCATCGAGGTCTACCTGTGCCCGGAGGAGATTCTGGAGGACACCAGCCCAGTGAAGAGTGCCACCCCCAGGAAGGACCTGCTGCATGGCATCTCCTCCTCCGCGGGCACCTCCTCCGCGGGCACCTCCTCGTCACTGCCCCAGCTGCAGATCAAACAGGAACCAATGACAGGTACAGACCTTATATATGGTAGTCAACAAAACATTTCTCGACCTATAATGATGATAATAATAATAATGTTATTCTGGAGGTGAACAGTGAAATGTTTCTCAATACTTGTACTCTTGGCTCTGACTACCTAGCTAGGATGGCACACTCACACAGCGAATGTGTGCCTGGTCATACCAGGCTAGTACTCCAAATATCTTAGAAGTGTGTTTCATATAGATTTTTTGGCAGTATACAGGGCCAGCTCTATGTAAACAGGCACAACAGCATGAACACAGGAGGCGTGTAATAACCTGTAATTACAACAATTTATTTTATCCTGCCTTCAGAATTACATCATTGTTGGTTGTCTAGACGTACTTATTTTTTGACAGACACATTTAGTGCCCTTTAAACCTACACTAACACAACTAAAACTCTCCATTCAGAAAACTATTTTAATCACTGAGTTGAAGTCAAGACCTTGATCATGACGCACTCTTTTTTTTGGCAAATGACGGAAATATGCAATTGCACTCCCATGGTGTCATTGTGATCCTCTATACACGGGTGCGTCCCCCTGCCGTCATGTCCTCCTAGTTAACTCTTTGTACAGAAATGTACTGAACAAATAAAGAATCTGGTTCATGTTACCTTTTATTACTGGTTCTTGTTTTCTTCTAAATTCTTCAGTTTCCTTCTTATTATCTGCTCTGTTGCATTGTTCCCTATGTTATTGTACTAAATGGTATGGTATACTACTCTACTGTGCAGTAGTGTATATACTACTATACTATGTTCTATTCTGTAAAACTCATCCTTCTCTGCATCTCTCTCTCTCTAATCCCAGACCTCCCTAAGCCTCAGACTCCAGGCCCTGTTCCCAGCAGCAGTAGCGTGGGCTCCTCTCTGCTGGACGTGGAGAGGATCCTGGGCCTGCCCCCCAGCCTGCTTCAGATGACAGAGGACCAGCTCCCCGGCACGGTCTTCGCCCCCGACACCTCTGTCCCCTTCGTCAGCCTCTCGCCCCCCCTCGACCACGACGACTACCTGTGGGGGCTGGACGAGGGCGATGGCGTGACGGACTTCTTTGACACGTACGACTTGGGAGACCTGCTCAGAAGCTGAGGAAAGGAAAGACGAGGGGAGATGAAGAGACGTGTTCCAACTAGAAGGGTGTGAACAGTGCCCTCTGCTGGCCACCAAAGGGAGGAGCACTGTTGACATACACGCAATGAAGCCATGATTACTTGCTTTAGTTTAGCCCTAATTACAGATAGTTGATGTTAACTTTATTTTAATTTAATTATTGGATTGGAATTTCTGTTTAAAGTATTTTTTGTACTATAGTTTTAGTCTGTAATTGTATATTGAATTTACAATTGAATTTGTAATTGTAAATGTATTGTGTAGAGTTTTGTCATTTTTCTTTCTAATTTGTACATTTGTCTTTTAATTCAGTCACATTTCAGGCTCTTCAGAATGATCTTCTAGAGTCTGTTGAAGTGAGGTAGAGTTGGTGGGGAGTTGTGTGAGGGAGGGGGGTATCAGTCTCAGGAACTCGCTCCGAAGCTAAATGTGTATACAACTTTCAACCAGCTGGGGGCAGCAGATACTTTTTTTTTTAAATCGGTCAAGCTTTTGCTCAGATACAAGGTCTTGTATGAGGTGTAGTCCTACAGTGTTCGACCTTATGAAACTGGCAGCTAGGTTTCCATGTTTAAATTGTTGGCAGGTTTGTTTGCTATCAGTAGACATTTTATGGGTTTCTTGTCATCCATTGGATGTTGTATTGAATTACCCATTTATGGCATTGGTATAGAAGCCACCTTAAGCTTGATGCTATTGAGAGAATGTTTTTAAAGCAATTACATTTGAAGCCTCTATTACATTGTGAATTTAACACTGCTCATTAGGTTACAAAGAACCTTTCCTGATGAGAAGATTTAGTTTTATCTGTTTGGGGGTTTCCTTTCTCCCTCAAATTGGAAAAGTCACTCACAAGAGTCTTAATTTTCCCTCTGTGGGAACTAATGTAATCAATGATGGATTTTAAAACACTGTGTCCATTCAGTGTGTAAGGCCAGTATGGATAGTGGATATGGGTCAGTGAACCCAGACCAGTACTTTTAGTCTTCACTAAGACCAACACAACCTCAAGAGTTCAGTTCAGGGTTTACATCCAGCGCTGGATCATAATAGAGATCCAGCTCATTTTGTCCTGTCCTAACAAACTTGAAAAGTGTGTGTGTGTGTTTGTGTGTGTGTGTGTGTGTGTGTGTGTGTGTGAATGTGTATGCGTGCACGTATTTGTGTGTGCACTCGCATGTTTATGAATCTTGGCGTTTTGTAAATGGGTTTTTAGGTTGAGGGTGGTTATTTTCATTTTTTTGTGTGTGAAGTGTAGTTTTGTATAAAACATTATTTTTGTAATTGTACAGAATTCGTTTGTATTTATAAGTTTGATTTCAAGTGTGTATTGTTATGTAATGGCCCATTTTTTTAAAAGAACCCTCTGTTTTTGAAACATGCAGCACTTAAGGTTTCAAGTTTGTGGTCTTCAAAAAATAAAAAAACACAAAAAAATATTACAACTTGGGTGTAAATGTAGTATCTTTAATTATGTAATCAGAAATCAGATAAGGGGTTTATTCACTCAGTACATTCACACATAAGTCAAGGAAACAGGAAGCCAAGGTAATTTACCACAAACAATACACAATGGGGGGCCACAAAATATACACAAAGACTGTTTACCATAAAAAAACATTTGTGTAGAATATAAAAATCTAAATACAAATAAACAAATTTACAACCCCAAATCAGAAAAAGTTGGGACGGTATGGAAAATGCAAATAAAAAAGTGATTTATAAATTTACCTTGACTTTTATTTAATTGCAGACAGTATGAACACAAGATATTTAATTTTTTGTCTGGTAAACTTCATTTGATTTGTAAATATACATCCATTCCTGCCATTCAGGCCTGCAACACATTCCAAACAAAGTTGGGACAGAGGCAATTTAGGTCTTTGTCAACAGGTCTTTGTAATCATGATTTGGTACAAAAGCAGCATCCAGGAAAGGCCTAGTCCTTTTGGAGCAAAGATTGGTCGAGGATCGCCAGTTTGCCAACAAATGCGTGAGCAAATAATTGAAATGTTTAAAAACAATGTTTCTCAAAGAAAGGGATTTGGATTTTTTACCCTCCACGGTGCATAAAATGATTAAAAGATTCAAGGAATCTGGAGAAATTTCAGTGCGTAAAGGGCAGGGGCACAAGCCTAAGCTGTATAACCGTGATCACCGATCCCTCAAACGCCACTGCATCAAGAACCGTCATCCATCCATAAGCGATATAACCATATGGGCTCAGAATTACTTTGGTAAACCTTTGTCAAGCACTATAATACGTAGTTACATCCACAAATGCCTGTTAAAACTTTACTGTGCCAAAAGGAAGCCTTATGTTAACCGTGTCCAGAAGTGCCGTCGACTTCTCTGGGTTCGGAGGCATCTGTAATGGACCATCACACAGTGGAAACGTGTATTGTGGTCAGACGAATCAGTATTTCAGGTCTTTTTTGGAAGAAATGGACGCCGTGTGCTCCGGAACAAAGAAGTAAAGGACCATCCAGACTGTTACCAGCAACAAGTCCAAAAGCCAGGGTCTGTCATGGTATGGGGTTGTGTCAGTGCCCTTGGCAAAGGTTACTTACACTTCTGTGATGGCACCATTAATGCCGAAAAGTACATAGAGATTTTGGAGCAACATATGCTGCCTTCAAGACGACATCCTCTCCAGGGAAGCCCATTCATATTTCAACAAGACAATGCAAAGCCATATTCTGCACACATTTCAAAGGCATGGCTGAGGAAGAAGGGTGTGTGGGTGCTGGACTGGCCTGCCTGCAGTCCTGACTTGTCCCCAATAGAGAATGTGTGACAACGAAGACCCCGTACTGTTGCACACCTTAAGACTTGTTTGCAGGAAAAATGGGACAAAGTTACACCTGAAACGTTTCCTCACTTGGTGTCTTCAGTCCTTAAACGTCTTTTAAGTGTTGTGAAAAGGAATGGCAACATTACAAAGTGATAAATGTTTTACTGTCCCAACTTTTTTTTAAATATGTTGCAAGAATCAAAATTGAATTAAGTGTTTATTTTGAAAATAAAATAAAATGCATGAGGTAAAACACCAAATAATGTGCTGTTGTATTGTTTTCAATGTAATACAGGTCAAAGAGAATGAACAAATCACTTTTCAGTTTTAATTTAATTTAACATACCGTCCCAACTTTTTCTGATTTGGGGTTGTACATAAATGTTACTGAAAAGTAGAATTTACCTCCATGGAAATGAAATATTGTAACCTTTTTCCACAGCGTCTTGGTTCAATATTCTCCTACAAAAATCTAAACCAGATTTCAAGCCGGAGCCAGTTGTGCCAGATTTCCCCGTTGCCATGGTGCTAGCCCCCCAGCCAACTTGCCCTGTAAACATCAAGAGTGGCATATTTCTTCCCCTTTCCTTGGGTTTTATCCTGTTTTTTCCCCATTCACACAGTAAGTAGTGTTTGTTCCTTCAGGAAGCCCCAGCGGGTCAGGTTGGGTTTCCCCAGGGGCAGAGGGATGAGTGAGGATTCTGAGTGTGACCGGAGGTCTGGCGTTGACCGAGACACCGCTCCTAACTCATCTAGACAGGTGAACAAAACCACACAGGGCCTCCACCGGCTCCTCACTCACCCTTTTTGTGCAGTGAGGATGAACCGTGAGGGACAAGTAGACAATGGCCTTTAATAGATGCCACGTCAGAGGTCACCGTTCAGGAGGGGTATAGAGATTTGGGGCGAAGGGTGGCATTCAGGCCAGGGACCCAAACTCACTCCTTCCACCACAAGTTTGTTCTTGATATGTCACTGCATGATATGTCTTATGGCCACATGCATCTTTAAATGCCAGCTTGGTTCCAGGAAATACTCACATTCTGGTACAGAGTTACACTGCTGGTGTTTTCACTACTTTTTATTGGCTGAGGAGAGCTTCACATCGTTGTGAAAGCAAGCCTAGACTTGTTGCCAGGCCAACCTCCCATCTAATTATCGAGCACACGCTAGGAGAAAGGGGGAGTCGGTGTGTGTGTGAGTGAGTGAGTGTGAAAGATGAGTTGGAATGCTGGGCCACCAAGATGGTTTTGTTTTCTTCTCTTGCTAAGAAGTATTCAAATTCTCTCTGATCTTTCGGAGACCCGATGAAACTGAACTGTGTATAGCATTCAGTGTAGCATACAGCATTCAGTGTAGCATACAGCATTCAGTGTAGCATATAGCATTCAGTGTAGCATACAGCATTCAGTGTAGCATATATAGCGTTCAGTGTAGCATACAGCATTCAGTGTAGCATATAGCGTTCAGGGAAGAGTAACTCAGTAACTGTGGGCTTGTAATGGTAGGCTGCTTGAAGTTTACAAGATCCGTTTCAAAGTGGTGCCAGAGAGGCAGAAAATAAATACACCCCTCACACACTTCTCTCTGTTTATAGCCGTTTGAATTAGTTGCCGGCACCTTCTTCGCCCTCTCCTTAACTGCATTCAGCTGTCACATAAATGTACAGTGCATGCTGTCCATTAAATTATAGGCCCTTTGTGAAGTTTCATTCCATGTTTCCCAACAGTCACTCCCATAGTAACTTGCATGTGCCAGACACATATTTTTATATGTCTGCTACTATAGATGGCTTGATCAGTGTGTTTATGTGTGTGTGTGTGTGTGTGTGTGAGAGAGAGAGAGAGCGAGAGAGAGGAGACACCTAGGCTGGGTGCTGCTTATTTCTGTGAGGGTAACACCCTTGTGACAAAGACAGCCGTGTGTGAATAAATAAGATGGTAGCTGTACATGCAGCACAAAGGAGTCATTACTAAAGCCTTTCACTGTGACCATAGCCATTATGCAAGTCTAATGTGTGAGCTGTGACTCGCATGGCAGCAGTGGTGTTATTGTTGAGAAAGCTAACGTCACTACGTCACCACGTCACCGAGGTATGCGAGAGACAATGAGGTGAGAGGTACAGGAGCGTGACTCACGATTTACATGTTTTTGTCAAAACAGTCACGATGGGCAGCTGTCAAAGCCCACATTGTCGTGGTCACGGTCTATCAGGTCATCTGAGAGTGTATGAGAGAGATTTGTGTTACACTCAGTAGCCTGGCCCCTGCTCTCTCTGTCATTAAATAAAACAGCACACAACCTGCTTCTTAAGTCTTAAGCCTTGCTGCCTGTTGGACCATGGCAAAGGGAAGAAGGTTATGTTTTCTGGTAAATCAGGGGGCCTCCTTGTTCTGATAAACGATAGCCCGTCTTCTGTGTTTGAGTCAACATGCTGGGAGGGATGACCTGCAGTGCTGGGAACCTCTCTCCTCTTTCCCTCCCCCACCTCTGCATTTCTATCTCTATCTATCTTTTCCTCTCTCTCTTTATTCTTCCTGTCTCTCCAGCTCTCTTTCCCCCCTCTCTCTGTGAATTTCTATCTCTATCCATCTTTTCCTCTCTCTCTCTCTCTCTCTCTCTCTCTCTCTCTCTCTCTCTCTCTCTCTTTCTCTCTCTCTCTCTCTCTCTCTCTCCGTGTTGGGTAACCTTAGTTTACTGGAAGAGGCTGCCAAGGCCTGCAGCACAGAGCAGGAGCTGCAGCACAACCCCCAGCCCTCTCCTCACAGCCCATTGGCCCGTGGGTGAGACGTGCAATAATGGGGGAGGCGGGAAAGAGGGCGAAGGAGGAAGTGTGTGGCTGTGACTGTGAAAGAAGAGAGTGAAGGCTGACACTGGGAGAGAGGGGGGGGATTAAAAAGGAAAACGTAAATCAGAGTTATGGAGGTGACTCACAGCATGTTTGGGTAGAAAGAATTTCTGTGGAAGTATTTCCTAAATAGCTTCCCGTCTGTGTCACTCCCTTTTTTCTTCCCCTTCTTCTTCTTCTTCTCTTTCCTCTTTTTCACTCCCTCCCCTGCCCTCGCTTTCTATTCACGCAGTATTTCTCTCTCTGAATTCAGGCCAGCTCCACTCGAGTGGGCACTGTTGGCATGACAAAAGAGGAAGTGTATTATTAAAAGCATTTGTGAGAAAATGGAAAGGAAACGGATGGAGTACTGGATAACAAAAAGGCAATCTTGCAAATTCAAAGGTGCCTACAGTTTCTATGTACACCTTTCTCTCTCTCTCTCTCTCTCTCTCTCTCTCTCTCTCTCTCTCTCTCTCTCTCTCTGTCCGTCTGTCTGCCCTTCAGCCCTTCACACCGTTCTATCCCATCCTGATTGGTCTGCTTCATGGCTTCTTCCTCTCACTGCTTATCCCAGCGTTCACACATTCGCAATGCAGCATGCAAGCATCCCTCCCCTCCCCTCGCACACAAAGCCAAGGCCTGAACCCAGACACCACAGAAGGAGGGCATTGTTACTGGCCACGGATCTCCACATTACATCAACAATAATGCATGGGCCCAACCAGAGCTATGCTGACACCACAATGCACACGGGTGGCCAGCGAAAACCACAACTGGTAATTAGGTCACCGAACCCCGGCTTGCTCTAGTTTATTATTCAGCAAGGAGCGGCATTCTTTCTGTCGCCTGGTGCATTGGTTCCACTGAGGAGCAGCATTGGGGACCGCATTCTGTCTGTCATCTTGTGTAGCAGCTCCAGTTGGGACTGGCGTTGGGAAACAAGGTTCTTTCTGTGGCCTGGTTTGCCGGTTCCAGAGAGAATCGGTTTGTATTCTTACTCCACTCAGCACAGGGAAGAAGGAGCCTTTGTCAATGCAGCCAGCCAGGGAGATGTGAGTGAAAAAACATTCATAATTGCAAGCAGAAAATGACTTCAGCTTTCCCCTGGGTGCAGTATGTTTTCAGTACTACCTAGTAAAAAAAACATCCACACATTAACTGCTTAGACCCCCCCCCCCCTCTTTTTTTTCAGACAGTAAATCTGTAGCTTGAGACGACATGGATTTAGCCTTGGCTGCAAATGCACACCAATCAATGGCAGACAGCCTTTGGTTTAAAATGCATTTTCTGTGGGGAACAAGACACAACAGAAACCCAAGAAGGGGCTGACTCTGGTAAACGTCTGGCCTCCTGATGTGGAGTAGATCTGTTGGCTGCTTTGCCTAGCCCGACTGTCAGTGGACCAGTGGGAGTCCCGTTTTATTTCAACCCATGACGCCTTGATGATGCCAGGACAGCATTGTGAAAGTAGTGCCATATTCAATGTCTCATCCAGTTGCCACAGAAACTGTAATAAGATTTTTATGCTAACTTTAGTGTCTCAAGACTTCAGCTTTTGCTGATGGTTACCATTTGCCTATAATTTATCAATTTTGAAAATCCCCCAATTGTCGTTTTGTCTGGTGGTGTGGTCTGAAAGTATGAAAATGATCTGTTTACAGACAAAGTAAGTGCCAGTTAGAAGCAGACCTCCAAAACGTCTTCACCATGCATTATTTTTGTATTATTATAAATAATTATATTCCTTACTGTCACAAGACCTCTGGCTCTATTGTAACTTGAAGAAACATAAACTCAGATAATTATCATCCATGCATTACCTATTTAGGGGATGCTGACAGAATATGAAAAAGTGTACAGTGTGTCTTCATGTGACTAACTAGTCCTATGGCAGCTCTCTGGTGTAGATGTCACCATGACGATCAGGATGCTGTTTGGGTAAGCCTACTCACTGGGGATTTTCTTTGTTAGTATGCAGGATGTACATTTTCTACATCTACAGAAGCTGCTGAGCAACAGGTAGTTTTGGCAATCACGTGTGTCAGGGGTGTGATTCAAACTGAGCCTTCGAGAAGACTTGGTGGACTTGGTTTCCCCCAGAACATTCCCCTGCAATACTTACTTGCGCTTCTTTGCAAATTATGGAGCTCCTGAAAGACAACAGCAAGCAAGTATATTTCTGAAATAATATTGCAGCTGAAAAATCTCACCAAAATATAGAAGCCTAGAGCCTTTTATATGGCCTTCTGAGGTTCTGTAGATTCAGGTGGGACAATGCTGCAGTTTTTCCCACTGAAATGAGTTCCATATGGCTCCTGGCCTTGGACTTCATTATGCAACTTGAACATAAAGCAGAGAAGGCATACGAAAAGGGAAGGGGAGGACAGAGAAAGAAATCTCTATCACATCGCTGTGATGTAAGACTGCTTTAACCAGGGCTGGTGTAAGCGAGGTGTGCCCATCTAGACTAGAGGATCTCAGAAGGCATGCCCTGCACCTGGAGGCAGGTGGGGCTGCAACTACATGATCTAACATTTCCTCTCAACGCAACTTTTTAGACAGCGAAAGCATAAACATTCTAATACATTTCTATATGAGTTGTGCTTAAAATATGTTCTCTGTGAAGTTAGAGTGCCTTTCCACAGACTGATCACAAGACACGTCTGAATGAGACACTGCTTTTTGCATGCACTCTTATATACATGCCTGGAGACTTGAGGGTAGCTGAATCCCACATTGTGAGTTATTCACAGCGAGCGAAGAAAAGGGCAAAGCTTGAAAGAGTCGGCCTTTCTCCATTCAGCGTGCCAGAGTACAAACATTCCCACGTGATGATGGAATAACTCCCTCCCCTCTCCGCGCGCACAATTGCTCCAGAGCACGCTGCGCCTCTCGCGCCGCGCAGAAAGAATCTCGGTCAACAGCAGTGTAGCGAACTCGCGAAGGCAGATTGACACAGTCTCACTTACTCGCACCCTGGTTTGGTCCAGGCTTAAGATATTTCTGAGGATTTTGCGAGTGTTGATCGTGTGGGGAAGACGTGCTGCCTTATCTTACAGCGGATACAGTGGATATGCAGTTTCTCCAACTTTTAGGAGCTGTTTGGGAACTTTGTCACCTCCGTTTTTAAACTGGATAGATTGGATTTACTTGGTGTGAGAAACATGCCGGAGAGCATCAGCATTTCAGATTTCGTGTCATTGGCGAATGAAGACATAACGTCCCCGGGAACTTCGTGTTTTCAGTCCAGAATGAGCGAGTGTCGGAACACGGTGACAGCGCTTGAGGAGGTGAGAACTCTCAACATTGTGTATTTACCTGTCCAGGGTTGTTTTCCTCCTGCGTCTGCCGCTGCGAGGTGTGTGTGGGGCGAGTTCATGGGTATTCTGCTGTAAAGTACACATCCAAAACAGGTTTACCTTGTTCATCATTCAAGCGTCGTTATGAACTTTCCAAAATCCTACAGAAATTTGGCTAGATTTGTTTAGAATGTTGAAGCCGTTTACCAGCCTATCACAATCAGTCTAGTTTTGCCAATCTCTTGGGAAATTGGGCTCTGCCTTGACAAGGTCAGTATTTCTTGTTATCATGACTGTGATCTTTTGACCCTTCCGGTGGATATGAGAGAAAGCAGATTGCAGTATAACATTTGTTCTTTCTACATATTTGTCGACATGACATACGTGCAAAATTAAACTCATCTACTGATTCATGGATTATTTCACCTGAGATTATTCCAAAATTGCACAAGGATACTTATTCAAAAATTGCACAAGGAACCTGGCATCCTTTTTTATCACACATCGATTCATATTTTATTAATTGAGTGTTCCTTGTTTTGAGTAAAACCTTGTCCATGTCTGGTCACTTGGTGTGTGTCTTACAGATCGTAATCTGTTTCCTTTTTAGTAAAACTGAAATGTGTGTGTGTGTGTGTGTGTGTGTGTGTGTGTGTGTGTGTGTGTGTGTGTGTGTGTGTGTGGACTTTGCCATTTCCACTACAAAGAGTGGAAAGGTCTGTGGGTTCCTTGGGTCTCTTGAAGTTTGTGGAAGTTTCTCCCCTCTTTCTTAAAGTGGCAGGTGAGAGAGACCCAGCACCAGACCATGCACCTCTGTGTGTGCGTGTGTTTGAGAGAGAGAATTTTCCCCTTCTTTCTTAAAGAAGCCAGGGAGAAAGACAGACCATTAAACGTGTGTGTGTGTGTGTGTGTGTGTGTGTGTGTGTGTGTGTGTGTGTGCCTTATGCGGTAGAGCAAGCATTGTCAGCAGCCAGGTGTTCAGTTAGCATTGTTAACACTGAAACACAAAGAACAGGGACCATGACACTGAGCTTGACAGCTACCTGCATTCTCTTCAAAGAGAGAGAGAGAGAGAAAGAGAGAGAGAACTTTGAAGAGGAATTGAGTTTCAGGGGGGAAAGAAGGTAGATGATGATCTGCTATTTTCAGGAATGCACATAGCTTTCACAGCGGGAAAATGGCAGACAATACTCCCTGAAGAACTAGCTGTAGATTTCTAGTCTGTCCTCAGGGAGAGGGAGATAGAAAGTGTGTGAGTTTGCCTGTGAGTGTGTATGTTTGTGTTTCTGTGTATGTGCGCATGCATGTGTTTGTGCGTATATGTGTCTTAAGTGTGTGTGTTTTGCATACGTGTGTGTGTGTGTGCGCGTTTGTGTGCGTGTGTGTGTCAGCCACCAAGGCTGCCGGAGTTTGGCAGCTTCTACAAAGCCTGTGGTGGGATTTAGTGATGGCAGAGAGCACTGACGTTGCCCTGGCTCCCATTCAACATCTGAAAACTCTCTCTCTCTCTCTCTTTCTTTCTTTTTCTCTCTCTCTCTCTCTCTTTCTGTGGCTCGCTTCATGACACCGTATTTCTCTCCTTAGAGAGAGGCTGCAGAAAGGAGCAAACAGCATAGGAGATGACCTGTCTGGACTGGGGGGGTACAAGCAGTACTGTACCCCTCCAGCTATTCTGTTGCAGTGATAACATACTTGAGGGTTTGTCCCCCCCCCCCTCCTTCCAACAAAAAAAGGCCTTGGGGGGCCACAGGGAGAATGAGGGTTTTGTGGGGAGGGGGATGTTGGGGGTGAACGTGTGCCCCTTTGGCTCTTTGTGACTTCACAGGTCTAGTCAGAGTTCCTGTTGGAATTATGGGATTAGAACAGAGTCTCCTCAATTAGGCTGGTTCCTGATGGGGCGGAGAGATGGGCTCACTGCTCAGATTACCAGGGGACCACCACAATCACAAAAACAACGGACTTTGTGTGTGTGTGATGTTAGGGGGTTGATTATGATTTTGCAAATGTGTGCATCCATGTTTTCTAGGGGGTTGCTCATGATTTTGCAGATATGTGTTTGTGCAGGTGCATATGTGTGTGCTAGTGTGCAATGCATATCTGTGTGTGTTTGTGTGTATATGTATATGTATATGTATATGTGTGTAAATATATATAAATATATATAAGCACACACACACACACACACACACACACACACACACACATATATATATACATATATATATGTGCGTGTGCGTGAGTGTTTGTTTGTGTGCGTGTGTGGTTGTGCTCGTGCTTGTGGGCAGATGGAGTGTGTTTGTGAAGGTCAGTGTGTTTGGCTGCCTCAAGGTCTATTTGGGTTAGTGAGTGATTGTTTGTTTTTACCTCAATCTGATTAACCTCCCTGGGTGCAGAGATTTCATGGCTTTCATCAGAGACAGTGAAGAGTTCAGCTGCGCAATGACTGGAAATGGTGCAATCCAGACACCCACAGTCATTGTCTGAGTCACAGGCCTTTTTAATGGGAAACATAGAAATGATGAGAATAGAAAGTAAGCACAAATGATCCATGAGGACCTATTAACCTATTCATATATACACATAGCTGTGTTGGTAGAACATTATTTTGTCGTGTGTGTGTTTTACACATACATCTGTATGAGTATATTAATTATATGTGTGTGTGTCTGTGTGTTTGTGTGAGTGCTAGTGTGTGTGTGTGTGTTTGTGTGTATATTTATTATGTGTGTGTGTGTGCATGGGCATGTGTCAGAGTAAGCTCAGGCAGTTTGTGCACGTCACTCATCAGTAAGGCAGTAAGAGATAACCATCAGTGCTGACAACAAGCCAGAGGGGAAGAGGAGAAGGGATGAGAGGTCAGAGCACCGGGCCGATTTTACGGGGCTAATCTCATTATTTATGGTGGTGACTGACCCCAAACCCCCAATACAAAAACACCCCAGAGGCATAGCTGGGATGATGCATAGCAAATCCTACCCCCATAAGACTAGACCAGTTTCACCGATGCAATGTGATCCATTCAGTTCTAAATACACAAGCAGACTCCTCTGGCTGCACACTTTCATGGTTCCATGAAGTCACAGTGCCTCATTTGTTGTTGGTGGTTGGCTTAAGCTGCTGTTGTTATTGGGCTGAGGCTGGTATAATGACCGCTAATTTGGTAAATACTGCTAATAGTAGTTAATGGGTCGATGCCAGAAACATTCATTATCTAAAGCTGGTGTTGACCTTGGTTTATTGGTTGGGTCCGATGTAATGTTGTGCCATGTTTGGTTTTGTGATGTACTGTTGTACCATGCTTTGATTTCATGTTGGTGTTTTGGTTGGCCTTAAGCTTGTGTAGTAGTTATTTGATTGGCTGAAGTTGTTAATTGTTTGATTTTGTCCAAGGGATGCTGACTGGCTGTTACTAATGCTGATTGGGTGATGCAGGTTTTATGGCTCTTGATTGGCTAGTTGGTATAATAGATATTGATTGGCTGAAACAGGTAGGGCTGTTCTCTTGCTGAACCAGTGTCATGTTTGTTGACAGGCTGAAGCCTTTTTAAACAGCTGTTGACTGCCTGAAGCTCTTGTACTACATATGCTGACTGGCTGACGCTGATGCTGAGGTTATTGGCCCCTGAGCTCTGGCCTGGTAAGGACACAGGAGGTTACTTATTAGTCAGCTTTGCATTGATTTTGATAAGTAAGTGCAGTCAGATAACTCCCTACCTGTGGTGTTCTGTTACATGAGACATTTTTAGTGCATCAATCTCCTGAAGAGTATCGCATTTGTAATGTTTTGGGATATGAGGAGGTGTGTGGGGAGGTGTGTGGGGAGGTGTGTGGGGAGGTGTTAAAGCACGTTCCTTCAGCAACGCACTGTTATCTTCACTGAAAGGAGCTCAGGAATGTGCTGAGGAACAGCATGAATGGAAATCTTCCATTAGGCACACACACACTCTCACATGCACACCTATACCTGTGTGACATAGGCACACTCTCACATGCACACCTATACCTGTGTGACGTAGGCACACACTCTCACATGCACACCTATACCTGTGTGACACACCTATAAACACTCTCACATGCACACCTATACCTGTGTGACATAGGCACACTCTCACATGCACACCTATACCTGTGTGACACACATATACACACTCTCACATGCACACCTATACCTGTGTGACACACCTATAAACACTCTCACATGCACACCTATACCTGTGTGACACACATATACACACTCTCACATGCACACCTATACCTGTGTGACACACCTATAAACACACTCACATGCACACCTATACCTGTGTGACATAGGCACACTCTCACATGCACACCTATACCTGTGTGACACACATATACACACTCTCACATGCACACCTATACCTGTGTGACACACCTATAAACACTCTCACATGCACACCTATACCTGTGTGACACACCTATAAACACTCTCACATGCACACCTATACCTGTGTGACACACCTATAAACACACTCACATGCACACGTATACCTGTGTGTTCTAGGCAAAAAAGATTTTTTTTTGACATGAGCCTTAAGTTTTGTCCTTTTACTTTCACTTTGGTTTGAGGAGGATGTGTTTGTGTGTCTGGGCGTTTCCTCATTCGTTTGTGTGTGTGTGTCTGTCTGTCTGTCTGTCTGTCTGTCTGTCTGTCTGTCTGTCTGTCTGTCTGTCTGTCTGTCTGTCTGTCTGTCTGTCTGTGGTTGTTTTGGGAACTTCAGCCAGTCATGCTGCCTGGTCCTTGGTATGTCATGACCAGTGAGCAAATCTGTAAGCCAACAGAGATCCAGTCTGTGTGTGTGAGTGTGTGTGTGTGTGCGTGTGTGTGTGTGTTTGTGTTGTGGTCACAAAGCACTTCTCCCTGTAGACTCACGTAGAGCCTGTGTGTGTGTGTGTGTGTGTGTGTGTGTATGTGTGCGTGGTCAGAGAGCACTTCTCCCTGTGTGTGTTCCTGTCCCCATCATTCCACATAAAGCCTCTGCAGTCCGGCTGTTAGCAGTGGAAAACACACTCTGATGTCACGTGTCCGTGGAAACCACAAACACACAAACGTGGCCTGGCCTGTCCACCTCATGTTACTCCCCTTGTCCAGCTCAGATGGCAGTTACGCTAACAGCAATGCCAGGCATAGTCGGGGCCAATGACTAGCATTGCTGTCAAAAGCCAACAGAGTGAAACAATGGGCAGCTAGCATTGCCTGAGTATCTGCACCAGTTCCAAAGAACCATTAAAAGTGTTTCTCTCTAATAATGCAAACAAGCAAAGGCATGCTTAGTTCTTTAACAACCTTTAGTCCTTGGTGCATTGTTAGTAGTTAATGAGTCTCAATGGGATGAACCTTCAATTTTGTACTTTTATACTTTGTAAGATTAGGACTTGAATACAGTTATTTGTGGAGTAGCAGTTTATAAATCACTTAACAAGTCAGTACCTTAACTGTTGCTTGTTTTTAATCATTGCTATGCCTCTGTAATGATGCCCAGTGCTGTTGCCCACAATGGTGCCAGATAGGTCATGAGCCCAAATGCCTTAGTGGTGCTGTTTCTCTTCTTCCACTTCCTCAACAGTGAGATGAGATGTGTGTGTATGTGTGTGTGTTTGTGCCTGGCTTGCGCGCGCGAGTGTGTTTGTACTTGCGCATGTGTGTGTGTTTGCGTGTGTGTGCTTGCATGTGTGCCTACGTGTGTGCCTACGTGTATGCCTACGTGCGTGTGTGCGTGCGTGCCTGCGCGTGCGTGCGTTTGTGTGCGTTTGTGGGTATGTGTGTGTTTGTGTGTGCGTGTTTGTGGGAGTGCGGACATTCAACCTGTGAGAGTTGTGCTGCTGCAACACCATTAAATACTGTTGTGGCACAGCTGGCTTAGTTAGTGCACCATAAAGCTGGTCTGGTCTGGTCTGGGTGAATAATTTTAAAGGTAAAATACCCCAGAGGGCCCCTGCAGACAGACATGGTTCATGTAGATTAAAGTAAAAGCAAGCCCTCTCACTAAGCTCTCCACTTAATGATGCGGTTTACCTGCTTCCCGTATAGGAAATAGGAATCATGCATTACTCGCCCAGTGTGGGAAAATGCTGGGGCTGACTCACTGTACAGCACAAATCAGGTAGAGTCAGCTTGGTGAGGAGTCTCAAGTGTTGACACAGTGTTGACATGCCTGTCATGTGTTTAAGTGCGTCTCCACAGCAACCCTCACCTGACCCCGTGGAGTCATGCACTATAATCCCCCTGGTGTTTTGACATAAATATCTCAGGTTTTTCTGATGACTAACAGACAGAAATCTCTCTCTCTCTTTCTCTCTCTCTCTCTCTCTCTCTCTCTCTCCTCATTCTCTCTTTCTCATCCTGACTCTGTCTGTCTCTCTTTCTTTCTCTCTCTCTCTCTCTCTCTCCTCCCTACAGTCTCTGGAGCTGGATCAGAGCGCTCTTCAGAGGCTAAAGAAGACAGTGAAGGCCATACACAACTCTGGACTAGGTAAGGCACTCTCTCCACACACGCAGGCACGCACGCACACACACACACACATAAACACACATACACACACACACACACACACACACACACACTCACATACATAAACACACATACAGCAAACACAAAAACATGTAGACAGATGCCCTGTAGACATTTAAAAAACAACATGGTTCACAAAACACGCAACCTGGCTTTTTTCCTAAAACACTGATGAAACGGTACACACTCCACATATCACATACAACACTTCTCTTCTTTTGGACTAAGTAAGGTTCGATCCTCAGTAGACCTTATCAGCTGTAGACAGCATGGGTAAGAAAACCTTTAACAGCCAAACAACTTTGAATCCTCCATAACTTGAGATAAGGCATTTTGGTGAGAGGACTTATATATATGTCGTGTCATGAACACCCACATAGAAAGACTGGGTTACGTGGATGACCAGTTTTTATAAATACATACATTACATTGTTGTTGCACATTATGTAATATGTGTATGCATTGTCAAGTCATGTTTACATGTACATCTGCCATGCCAGTTTCTTTGTATTGGAGATTTGAATATACTGCTTTGAGCATATCCTCAAGACGCCATTAGTAGAGAAAGCTAGCTGCAAGTAAGAGAGGCTGTCTCTGTAACACATTTCATATCAGGGCAATAAATCTGATTCACTCTCCTGACGTAAACAGCCCGTCTCCTAGAGTGATTTTATGAGTGTTATGTAAGATTGAGTGTTTCTCTTTGTGATGACCTGCTGTGTGAGGGAGACAAGTGAAAGTCTGTCGAGAACAATAAGAACTCATGAAGACTGTTACAGCCAGACGTCAGGCTGTATTGCATGCGCAGACACACACACACACACACACACTGTGGGTTTCTGTTTGGAAGCTGATACACACAAGGTTTCTCTTGGGTGGCTGAAGACAGGGGTGTTAAATTACCCCCCCCCCCCCCACACACACACATACACACACACACACACACACACACACACACTCTCCCTCAGCCCCTCTCTCTTATTAAAAATGTGGTAGAGGATATCAGTCTCTGACTGTACAAAATTGTACAAAAAAGGTTCTGAGGTAGAAACCCTTTGTGGTTTTAACTTTTAAGTTCTGTAATATAATCTGTGCAATCTGTTGTGAGCCAAAGAACTCTAACTAATTTGAGGACTATGCTGTTGGCTCTGAAAGAGGGAAAAGTAAGTCATATAGAATAAGGTGAAAGGGGTAGAGGAAAGAGAGTAGTGTTCAGTTTTTATCTCTAGTTTTTCAGCCATGCCAGGGGAGGCTGGAGCTCACCATGTGTTTAGGCTGAGGAGCTCCCCCAGTGTATATTTCCATATAACCGTTTGACCCACTCTGCTTGCGAAGGACCAAATGCTGAGTCCTGTTTTCCTGGAGATGATGTACGCTTCCCAGCAACGTGTGTTTCCCGCAGCCCAGCTTTTCATGAGCTCTGGTTCTCATTTTCTCCCCAGCCTCACATGTCATCCTTCTTTTTTTTTCTCTCTTTTTTTTTTTTTTTTCTTTTACTCACTCTCTCGCCACAGCGCTGTGGGACTGAGAGGTTTGAGGGCTCTGGTTGGGCAAGAGGAGATGTTTTTGTCGGGGGAACGGTAGAGAGATGCCCCATCTGTCACACCACACTACTGCACTGTGCTGGGTGCCTCTCGCTCTCTCTCTCTCTCTCTCTCTCTCTCTCTCTCTCTCTCTCTCTCTCTCTCCCCCCCCCCCTTCACTACGCCGCACTACACTGCTGGGCGCCTCTCTCTCTCTCTCTCTACCCCCCCACCCCCCCTCATAAATACACACACACACACACACACACACTCTCTCTCTCTATCCCCCTCTCCCTCTCCCCATCCTAACCAGAATCAGATGGGGCCATTCCGGTAACACCGGGGGAGGGGCCCCTGCTTCCTGACGATGCTGGCTCTGGCTGTCTTTGGACACCCTCATTTAGCAGTGATTGCTGCCGTCTGTGATGTGTGTGTGTGTGTAGAGGAGGGTGATTGAAGAGGAAGAAGTGTGATGTATGTATATGCTGTGAACCAGTGAGAGTGTGTGGGTCTGTGTGAAATGAGGTCAGTATGCGTGTGTGTGTGATATTAATGACTCTTGTGGTGTGAATGTGTTGTATAGTTTGAAAGGGTGATGTGTGTGTGTGTGTGTGTGTGTGTGTGTGTGTGTGTGTGGGGGGGGGGGGGGGGGAGCTGACTCAGTCTTTACCACTGGGAAGCACTCACGCACACACACATACACACACATATCCTCTCAACTCAAAATAAGTCATCTGAAAATTCAACCAAAGATCTACCTTTTAAGTTACACCCAAGCAATAGCATGTGAAGACCTGCTGGTAAATCACTCCTCACACTCCGATGAAGACCTACGGGTCAAAATGTTGACATTAAAAGTAGTAACAGGAAGTAACAGGTGTGGACATTAATCCTATTTTTCCATTATCTTTGTCCAACACCTGGCCCCAACTTTGGTTGAATGTGCACACCCTTTTCTATGTTTGTATCCACGAGCTGAAATAGCTCCTGAAGTTCGTTACCAACAGGAGTGGAGTTGGGGGCATTTGGATCACATTTTCACATTTTCCTGCGGCAGGAAAGGGAGCGTGACTTAGTCAGCCTCCATCTGTCAGTCAGTGAGGGTGGCGGAGGCCGTTTCTGTTCTTCCAGAGCAGCCAAGCTGTGAAATGTTTATCTTCTTGTTCTTTTAGTATGACTTAGACCCCATATGCACTCACACAGACACAGACTTGCACACACACACACACACACACACATTCAAGCACACACACACTCTAACATGCACACACAGATATGCACCCATTCACACACACACACACACACCTACACACACACACACACACACACACACACACACACACACACACACACACTCACACACATTTAGTGACCAATGCACACAGACTCATGCATAAACATGCTCTTACATTCACACACACACACACACACTCACACTCACACACTCACACTCACACTCACACTCACACAGCCCCTTCCTCCCTGAGTGGTCCTACCCCAACGGTTCCAGGATCTGGTGGTTTGTGTGTGTTGGCTGAGGGAGAGAGGGTGAGGGGGACGCCAATGTTTTCCTGCGCTTTAGCCCCGTCATTAAGTCAGGGATGCTGTTTTTCCAGCTTTGCATTGCCCATTCATTAGTGGATGCGTTTGTTTGGAACAACGTCCTCCTTGTCTGCACAGGGATCCGAAGACTCCACAGGCATATGAGCTCACAGACATGCAGGCACACACACACATGCAGATACACACACACGCGCGCGCATATTCTCACACACGCACACATCAGACACACCCCTGTAAAATGCATTGTTTTGTAGCTATTGTAATGAATCCTCAGCCTCTTGTGTCTTGCCCCATGTTGCTCTCCTTCTCTCTAAACAGACACACACACACACACACGCACGCACTCATACTCACACATGCACACACCAGACACACACACACACCCACACACACACACACACACACACACACACACACACATACTCAAACACGCACACATCAGACACACCCCTCTAATAAAGCATTGTTTATAGCTGTATCCTCACATGTATCCTCAGCCTCTTGTGACCTGCCTGAAGTTGCTTTCTCTCTCTCTCTATCTCACTCACACACTCACATACCCTTTCATAAGCCCTTTGATGTTTTGACATTTTCCAGACGCTGCCTTCACCCTCCTCTCTCTGCCCCCCCCCCCCCCCCACTTTCCCCTTAGTTCCCCTTCACTCCTCTTTAAAGCTGATGTAAGCAGTGTTGGCTGTTCTTGGTCTCAGACCTAGCAACAGTGAGACTACTCCCCATCTCTACAGTGTGCTTTGGCTAGCAGGGATGCCAAATAATTGACCTGACTGGTTAATACCCATCCCAATCTGAGCTGATCTTTTTTCTTGCCGATAACAGAACCCAGGAGATTACCCAGGAGACTTGTCTTCCCTCTCCGTGCACCTATGTTAGCCGTCTCAATGAAAGGCAATGTTCGCTTCAGTGTTGTAAAGAAACATATGGTTTACAGCAAGTTTAATCTGTTGGTGCTGTTTACCTTGAGAGTACTAGTGTTCCAGTATAAACACTTCAAACAGAGTCTGAGTAAGTGAATCAGGACCATGACCCTTTGGAGCAGAGATCCACAGTAAGTGCTCACTCCCTCTGTGTAGGGGGGATCACAGTCCTTCATGACCTTTCACCCCCCTCCCACCATATCACTAGACAATTATGCTTGCAGATGACTCTGGTTTTGGGGCTTGAAAAACAAGCTTGTGTTTTGATTGACTTTTTGCGTTCAGCTCCGTTGGGTTCAGAATCAAAGCGAGGCAGCTATAGTTTTCTGACTACCAAAAGGCAATGTTTTTATTTCGGTGAGATGCTGATTCAAAGAGATTTGTATCCGCTTGGGATGGAGATCTACGTCTCCTACTGGTTCTGTCAGGATCTGCTTGCTGCTATCTGTTTTGTGTTTTTTTTCTTCTCCATGCTGTGTGTGTGTGTGTGTGTGTGTGTGTGTGTGTGTGTGTGTGTGTGTGTGTGTGTCTCTATGTGTGTGTGTCTGTGTCCGTCTGTGTCTGTGTGTGTGTCTGTGTCTGTCTGTGTGTACACGTCTCAATGTATCTCAGCCTGAATTGATCACTGAGTTGTTGTTGTGTTTTGGGGATCTGGGGCTCTTCCACAAGCCCGAGCTGCTTGTGCTGCGTGTGCTGCTTGGACTGCGGTTACGGTACTTAAGAAAAATGCCCAAAAAAGCCAGAAGACTACATAAGTGCATCGAAGTGCAAGAACAATGCCAAGAAACTGGTGTACTGTTCAGTCTGTCTCTCTTCATAGAGAAAATGTGTTAAATTTCCTTTAGAATAGAATCTGTGCTGGTTTGATGTGTACACGCTCTGTAAATGAATCAAGATGCATAGACATGTCATAATACTTGTCCTCATAATCATTGGCACTTTTATCATTGTCTACTTATTGGTGCAAGTAAAAACATTAAAATGTGTGTGTGTGTGTGTTCGTTCCAGCGCATGTGGAAAATAAGGACCAGTACATTGAGGTACTGGAGAACCTGGGAAACAGCCACCTGTGTCAGGATAATAATGAAGTCTCCACTGGCTTCCTCAACCTGGCTGTGTTCACACGGGAGGTCACCGCACTCTTCAAAAACCTGGTGAGTGTGAGTGTGAGTGTGAGTGTGAGTGTGAGTGTGTGTGTGTGTGTGTGTGTGTGTGTGTGTGTGTGTGTGTGTGTGTGTGTGTGTGTGTGTGTGTGTGTGTGTGTGTGTGTGTACTTGTGTGAGTATGCGTCTGTGTGATGACGAATGTTGGGTATTCGTACACATGTATGCACATACAATAAGTGAACACTAGTGTGTGGATAGTGTGTTGTGTGGTATCTCTGGGGATTACCATATGTGTGTGTCTGGCCTTGTGGTTAATGGATGCTAATGGCAGGTGATAAACCAAGACAAGGATATTACGCAAAAGCAGGTCGTCAAGGATGAGAAATGTATCAACAACTCGCCAGGGATTTGTGTTGGCATTGTTTATTGAGACCAGACTAGTTCTTCAATTTAAATGGATTATGAACCAACTTACTCAATTGACTCAGTGTCTGAATGGAGTGAAATCATACCTGGATGTTTATTCTCTCTGCCCAGTTCTGGTGTTTGTCCTAGACCTGGCCTATCCCTGAGTTACCAAACAGTTTTTGGGTCAGTGCTACTGAACTGCAATTGGCTTGAATGGGAATCAATTGTAGAAGAACTGCATTGAAGATCAACGTTCATGTGGACATTTCCTCAGTCTGTTTACTTTGACTATTTGTTTGAGTCGGGTGAGTCTCGCACAGTTCCAAGTTATTGTTATTCAAGAACTGCATAAAATAAGTCTAATAATATAATAAGTCTGGTATTTTTTACTTGCATCTTCTGACCTCCATCTTGTGAGATGAGGTATCTATAAGCTCAGAGGAGAGGTGTGACAGAGGAGAGGTGCATGCAGGGGTGGTGCTGAATGTGTGTGAGTGTGTGTGAGTGTGTGTGAGTGTGCGAGAGTGTGTACTGGAAACGTGGCTCACGTCTCTCTCGGGTCAGGAGGCTTCCATTAGAGTTGGCTTCACTCACCCTCACAGAGAGGAATAAATCACCTTCTGGTGACCGCATACAGCACAGTGTCCATATAAAATAAACTGAGGAGGTTATCATTAGTCTTGCAGGATGGCCCGTGTCCTCTGGCGCGTATAAATAAGGATGTTTTAACGGCTGCAATCTCCCTAAAAGCGGGGTTCAGCCAACACAGAGAGCCAAGACATGAAGTCGGCAATCCAGCTTGTGTGTGTTAAAATGGCTCCCATTACCCAGCGTGCATCTGTGCATGTGTTCCCCTCATGCCTTGATTTATCTGGAGCAGAAGAGGCAGTGTTTCTATAGCTGCGATGTGTGTGTGCTTCGATGGACTCAGAAGTGTGTGTGTATGGGGGAAAGTTAGTGTGTGTGTGTGTGTGTGTGTACTTGCATTGACTCATAAGTGCTTATGTGTATACTTGAGGGAGTTTGTGCGTGTGTATGTGTGGGTGTGCGCGTGCGTGTGTGTGTGTGTGTGTGTGTGTGTGTGTGTGTGTGTGTGTGTGTGTGTGTGCATGTTCGTGTGTGTGCTGTGGTTAGACAGCAGGGATTCAACAGCTGCAGACAAGGGCCTCTCAAGCTGGAGTGTTCCGGAACCCTCCTACTGATAGTGTCCATGGCAATGCTAATTTATTCCAGACGGCGCACATGAGCAGACCGGCCCCTTGCCTCCGTCTCCCCGCCAAGCTGTCAATCACCCAGTCTCCAGGGACACGGGGTCTAGCTAAATCAGGCCAAACTGTCAATTTCCCCCACAAGCCTTCCTCACTTCTCTCCCTGCCACAGATATAACAATATTTACTCTTCTTGCAGAAAGTTGTTCCGCACATTTTCACAGGAAACTCCTCACGGGGAGAAAAAGTCCCATTTCTATCGACTCTTTAGTTAATCTTTATGAGAGCAGGAAGAAGAACGTGTTTTTGGCAACTTTGGCCTGGAGGAAGGGGCTTGTGGTTAGTTGTGTTATTATCGCAGAAACTGGCCTAGTGGGATCTTAGGGAGTTTTGGTGACTGACCGGGTTTAGCTAAAACACACTTAGTCTCTTTCTCGCTCTTCCTCTTTTTCTCTCTTTCTCTCTCTCACACGCAAGCACGCACACACACACCTCCCACATATGATTGACCTCTACCAGTTTAAGTTTACTCTCTTAGGGTCAGGACATGTTTACACCAAGGTGAGCAATAGACTGGTCAGTGCAATTTAGTTTAGTTTGTATTGCACAAAAAGATTTTGTGCAATGCTGCTTAATGACTCTGAGGGAACTGCTGTTTTGATGATTTGGTTTATGTGGGGGATGACATAGAGGTCAAAGCATGCAGTTATGACATATACTCATATACACACAGACTTACACACACAAAAACATACACACAAGAAAACACCTACACACACACACACACACACACACACACACACACACACACCTACACACACACACACCTACACACCTACACACACACACACACACACACACACACACACACACACACACACACACACACACACACACACACACACACACACACACACACACACACACACACAGATTCAGCTGCCATCCTTAAAGCCCAGTCTCAGTTTACATGTTTGATTTGAGGTTTTCTGTTTCTGCTGTGATTTGCCATGTTCCTTCTTACTCATTGTCTTTTTACCATTTAGATTCAGAAAGCCATCTAATTCTAGCTCCCTTTAGGTCATTGGGTCTTATTACAGAAAAGTACTGGGTGAACTGGAAAGCCGAGTTGAAGATGTTGAAAATTGCAAAGCCATGAAAGAATCAGATGTAGACTTTCCCATAACAATGTTGATGTGTGTGCGTGTGCGTGTGCGTGTGCGTGTGCGTGTGCGTGTGCGTGTGCGTGTGCGTGTGTGTTTGTGTTCATTGTCCTTTTTATCAAAATGCCAAACCCTTTAGTCATGTCTGCTTTTGTTAATCTCTGTCTTTCTACTCAAATCTGTCCCTTGTTCATCTCTGCCCCTATCTGAGGTAGATTATCCTGTTTAACAGCACCAGTGGCTCAGGAAGACTGTCTGACTGTCTGTCTGTCTCACTATCTGTCTGACAAACTGTCTGTGTCTTAATGCTTCTGCTTCCCACCCAGGTTCAGAACCTGAACAACATTCTCTCATTTCCTCTGGAGAACGTGCTGAAGAACGAGCTGAGAGACAGCAGAATGGTGAGTGTTCTTGACTTCAGCGTCTCTAGAACGTCTCTCTGTCATTCCCTCCAGCTTGAAGAACCCAGAGACACACCCACCTGTCTGCACGATAGACATAATCCAAGATCATAAATGCCCAGCCATCAGGAGGTGTGCCCTTGTCTGCATAAGTGAGGGTGTTGGTTGCACAATGTATGTTTGTGTTTGTGTTTGTGTGTGTTTGTGTTTCTGTGTGTGTGTGTGTTTTAGTACCTGTCTGCATGATAGACATAATCCAAGATCATAAATGCCCAGCCATCAGGAGGTGTGCCCCTGCCTGCGAGTGTTGTGCAACCAACACCCTCACTTATGAAAAGTCAAGTTTTTTCACAATGTCAGCAGAAGTGTGTGTGTGTGTGTGTGTGTGTGTGTGTTTGTAGGAGGTGCACTGTGCATGTGTGTTTGAGGGCATGCGTGTGTTTAGTGTGTCTTTGAGTGGTTGTGTGTATGAGTGTGTGTTTGTGTTTATGTGTATGTTTGTTTGTGTGTGTGTGTTTCTGTGTTTGTTTCTGTGTGTATTTGTGTGTCTGTGTGTGTATGTGTGTGTGTGTGTGTGTGTGTGTGTGTGTGTGTGTGTGTGTGTGTGTGTGTGTGTGTGTTTTAGTACCATATCTGGTCATTGGTTGACCTCCTCAGTCATATGAAGGTCAATGGAGTTTTACGACATACATCTATTTGTTATTGCTTAGGTTAGGCCCAGATGGGTCCTTTCTAATATATCTCTCTCTCTTTCTTTTCTCTCTCTCTTTCTCTCCCTCACTCCCTGCATTGACCAGGAGCTGAAGAAACAGATGGAGAAGAGCTGGAAGGACTATGACGTCAAAGTGTGAGTCTCCCAGCCAGCAGATATAAACCATTTGCATTTTAACGAGTGGAATTTTATCCGCTCTCCCTTTGGAGTTCAGCTTTATGCCACAATAGTTTGACATATGATATGACATGACCTCAGATCACTCTGTTTGCTAATGGCAGCATCTTTCCTTCATGCCTTTAAACGGCTGACATTTTACATATGAAAAGCTGTGATTTTAAAGGTGTTTTTTTTTTTTTATTATTATTATTCCTTTTGATTTGAACTTTTTCCTCATCTGACAAAGTGCTCTTAAAGAATTTGAATTATGTGGCTACAGTGATGCCACGAGAAACACGTAGTGGAAAAATCTTACATCACTGTTCAAGAAAAGACTACAGAAATGTAATTACATTTTTGTTTGTGAAGCCAAAAGATTTGATGTCTTTTTGTTGACATCACCAAAACAGTTTGGTGCTGTATGTGTGTGTCCTTTGTCTGCATTTGTCTGTATGTGTCTGTGTATGTGTGTGTGTGTGTGTGTGTGTGTGCGTTTACATGTATGCGTTTACATGTATGCTGTGTTTTTGTGTATGCTCATGAACATATTAGTGTGTGTGTGTGTGCGTGTGTGTGTGCGTGCGTGTGTGTGTGCGTGCGTGTGTGTGTGCGTGTGTGTGTGCGTGCCTGCGGGTGCCAGTGTATTAGTGTCTGTGTGTTAGTAGATTGCTGCACTCACAGACCCTAATTTCAGTTTCTGCACTGAAGGAACAGAGGTCCCAGTCACACACAGATATTTAATGTGATTTATGTTGTTCCCTCATAGTCATAACACTGGAAAATATGGAAGGCCATCATTTCAGCCTCTGCACACAGGGTGCAGGACATGCATGCACACACACACACACACACACACACAGGATTAGGGTCAAACTGGTCCACAGTCCCCCACAACTCTCTTTTTATGCCACATTCATCCACAGCTGGTCAGGGCCAGACTTGTTACAGTCACACTTTATTTGGATGGTTCCCTATAGACTATCTAGAGATGCTCAGATTAGAAAACAATCTATCTTTTGAAACTTTGGTAACTACAAATTTACAAATTAAGTTTAAGGTTGGGGTTAGGGGGTGGCTTTGGTTAAGGTGATATTCAGTGAACAGTTAGAAAGACTGAACTTGAATTTCAACAAACAATCTGTAGGTCTCTGTAGGTGGACTATCCAAATAAAGTGTTACCCTTGTTACATTTACATTTAGTCAGTTAGCAGTGGCTTTTATCCAGAGCAATTTACAGTATTGCACATACAGACATCTCTATCTCTACGTGTGCTGCCTGGGCATGTGACCTGTGTTGTTAGCACCTTGCTCGACTACTTAGGTCACAGGAAATACTCTCTGGGGTTGTCTGGGAAGTAACACGTCGCTACCCATAATCTGACCTCTGTGTTTCTGATGAGCCGGGGATTTCATCAGCATCGCCTTGAGCTGAATCATGCGCGTCAGCCAGACAGATGTGATGAAACTCCCTCACGTCACAGTAGAGATGCTGGGAAGACATGGGCAAGGTCACATGTCCTACACTGGAGGCGTGTTGTGTGAGAGTGTGCTTTGTTACTGGAAATGAACTTTCCTAAGAATTTCTAGACATGTTGTTTATTTACAGTTCTATTTATTAAGCAAAGCCCTGTATTCAAACCTATATTATGTAAATCATTGCATCCAAATCACTTATTCTAGTGAGGAACCATTTTTCTACTGGTTTTGCTCCACCATAATTCCTAATCTAGAAGAGTTGGAACTTGTATTTGTGTATATTGTGTTCCCTATATAGGTTTCTAATGCTATGTGACTGTGTGTAGGGGGAAGCTGCAGAAGGAATGTGTGTGTGTGTGTGTGTGTGTGTGTGTGTGTGTGCGCGTGAGTGTGTGTTGTTTTCTAATGCTATGTGACTGTGTGTAGGGGTAAACTGCAGAAGGAGGATGTGTGTGAGTGTGTGTGTGTGTGTGTGTGTGTGTGTGTGTGTATATGTGTGTGTGTGTGTGTGTTTTGTTCTCCATATATGTGTCTAATGCCATGTGACTGTGTGCAGGGGTAAGCTGGAGAAGTAGGAGTAGTGTGTGTACGTGTGTGTACGTGTGTGTACGTGTGTCTACGTGTGTGTACATGTGTGTACGTGTGTGTGCGTGTGAGTGTGAGTGTGCGTGTGTGTGTGTGTGTTGTTTCTAATGCTATGTGACTGTGTGCAGGGGGAAGCTGGAGAAGTAGGAGTAGTGTGTGTACGTGTGTGTACGTGTATGTACGTGTGTGTACGTGTGGGTACGTGTGCGTGTGCGTGCGTGTGAGTGTGTGTGTGTGTGTGTGTGTGTTGTTTCTACATTTACATTTTACATTTACATTTACATTTACATTTAGTCATTTAGCAGACGCTTTTGTCCAAAGCGACGTACAAGGGAGAGAACAGTCAAGCTAAGAGCAATAAAAAGCATGGTGTAACAATAAATACTACTTTACATGAGAATTAGAAAAACAACGACCTAGAAAAAAGGAAAAAGAAGTGCAGGAATATAACTGCTGAAGTGCAAGTTAAGCGCTAGTCAGTTGCCAGTTAGGAAGGGAGGTGCTCTCTGAAGAGTTTCTAATGCTATGTGACTGTGTGCAGGGGGAAGCTAGAGAAGTAGGAGTAGTGTGTGTACGTGTGTGTACGTGTGTGTACGTGTGTGTACGTGTGTGTACGTTTGTGTGCGTGTGCGTGTGCGTGCGCGCGTGTGTGTGTGTGTGTGTGTGTTGTTTCTAATGCTATGTGACTGTGTGCAGGGGGAAGCTGGAGAAGGAGCGTAAGGAGAGACAGAAACAGGCGGGTCTAATCAGGCTGGAGGCCGCAGACCTCACTGAGGACATGGAGAGAGAGAGAAGGACCTTCCAGCTGCAGATGTGTGAGGTGAGGGAGGATATGTGTGTGTGTTTGTGAGAGTCTCTTTGTTTTGTGTGTCTTCATGATGTTTGGTGTGTGTGTGTGTTTTTGTTTGTTCATGTGTGTTTGTGTTTGTATGTTTATTAGGTTGTGTATATAGTATCTGTGCATGTGTTTATTATTTTAGCATTGGTTATTCGTGTGTGTGTGTGTGTGTGTGTGTGTGTGTGTGTGTGTGTGTTATCAAGACCATGTGTGTGCATGTGTTGGTGGGTATGGTAAAGAGCAGTGTGTGTGTGGGTACGTGGAGGTTAAACAGGGCAGGTCAGGGTCATCTGAGGTCGTCACCCAGGGCACATCCAAGTATTCTGACAGCCTCTGAAAGCCTGAGCACGCACGGCCGAAGCTCATACCCCATACCGCATCATATCTCTGCCTGGAGCCTGTCTGCTTTGCCACCCAAGTGTCCAGGCAGCCTCTGGGAAGGGTGGGCCCCTGGGTGGAGGAATCCAAACCCAGCTGGACTTGTGTGCACTCATTAGCAGAGGTGAGGCCAGACCAGGAAGCTGGTGTCAGCTCTTCAGACGGTGGTCTAAGGCTCGTTTGGAGCTCGTCTAAGGCTCGCCTGTAGCTCGTCTAAGGCTTGTCGGGAGCTCGTCTAAGGCTCATCTAAGGCTCGTCTGACACTCGTCTAAGGCTCGTCTGGAGATTGTCACAAGCTCGCTGCAGTCATCCAGATGTCTGAGGATTTCCACTGTAGTGTGTAGGAAGACCTGAGCCAGTAATTGGTCCATCTACAGCCTCTCGCTCCCTCTCTTTTTATTGCTACCTTTCTCTCTCCCTTTTTCTCCTTCAGTCTCATTCTCTTTCCCTCTTTTAGTCTGTCAATCACCCCCTTTCTCTCTCTATCTGTCCTTTCTCTCTGTCTCTTTCTAGTCTCTGTGTTTATCTTTCTCTCTCTCTCTCTCTCTCCCCCCTCTCTCTTTCTCTCTCCAACTCTCTGCCTCTCTCTGAAAGGTGCTCCGTTTCAGAGGTGGGGCGTCTCATTCCCCTCCGCTGGTTCAGGGCTCTTTACACCAGACGGAAAATCCCTCTCTCTCTGGTGCATTGAGTCAGGAAAGAGCCCATAAAATGGACCAGGCTAATTTACGTTCGGTCAAAGCCCTAAGACCCGGAGACAGCGCTCTTCAGAGCCACCTCCTGCACAGGAACTCGGCACAAAGAATAAGCAGAAGTGGAAAGAAAAACTCATTCAAAAATAAGAAGACGTCTTTGTTTCTATACTTCAAATCCCACTCCATATTTCATGACGTGACTAAATCTGACTTCATCCTCCCATGGGCTGCTTCTTGTTATTGTTAGACTTCTCCTTTCTGACCCAGGCCTCACCTTCATCCCTTCTGACCCCAGTCTAAGCCCAGGCAGTTGTGTGTCCTAATCCCCAATCTCTCTCCTGTGGCTTTGCAGTACTTACTAAAGATCCAGGAGCTGAAGATCCGACAGGGGCCCGATCTACTGCAGTCTCTCATCAAGTACTTCCAGGCACAGCTCACGTGAGTGTCCCCTCATCCCCTGATGATGTGAGGAGGTGTGTGTGTGTGTGTGTGTGTGTGTGTGTGTGTGTGTGTGTGTGTGTGTGTGTGTGTGTGTGTGTGTGTGTGTGTGTGTGTGTGTGTGTGTGTGTGTGTGTGTGTGTGTGTGTGTGTGTGTGTCTTCTTTTTATACTTTTTGTTGTTTTACTTGTCATAAAACACTTGTCTCAGGCCACAGAGCCACAGCTCTGCTGTGAAGACCAGTTGAAGAGTTCTGTTTTATAAGAGCACGGAATAGTTTATGGAAATTCTACGGAAATCCTTTTGCCAAACATATGCCTTAACTTCTACTTGCTTCTACTTTTAGAAACATAGCACAATGCGTTTATGTGAAACATATCTCAGAGCCAGCATGGGACAATAACTGTTTAACATTTTTTGACAATGAGTCCGCCACAATTATTGTCCATTGTTGCAGCTCAGCAGATAATCTTTCTGAGTCTGTCTGGGGTTTAGCACGGTGTTGTGGCTTTAGCAGAGACATGACTCTGTGATGTGGTCTCATTGCAGGTTTTTTCAGGACGGTTTGAAGGCTGCCGAGAATCTCAGTCCCTTCGTGGAGAAGCTAGCCACCTCTGTGCACACGGTAAAAACACCACATCTCTGCTTCATAGCAAGATTTCCTCTTGTCTGCCTTGTCTCTTATCTTATCTCTATGTTTGTTTCAGCAGGGTGGTTATCCAGTCTCGGTATCTAGTCAGGGTGTATGGCACCAAACCAAGTCATAGCTTAGCATAGCTTAGCAAGTCATACGTTAGCATAACCCAAATTTCATCACGTAATGGAGGAAATGCCTCAGTCATATTTACGATACACAGGGCAGGGCTATGCTGTCTGTGTATGTAGGCGAACAAGATCTACATGTTTTGTTTGCGTTCCTTAGTCTGACGTTGGCCTTGTGAAACCTGAAGCCCTTCCAAAGTCCCTTTTTAAAAGGCAAATAAACATCCAGTCTTATCAGCACCATTACCAGTGAGCCTGACAGCATTTACCTCAGCCTGGGCTTACCTGTGAGGACTCACCTGTGTCTCTGTGATCTGCGAGACCTCCAGAGTGTCTGTCCACTTTAAGACCGCCTAGTTATTCCTCTCCCCATCAATCCTTTTTTGGTTAGTAAAAGGAGTTAAAGGAGACTTTAAAGAAGCACACTGCCCCCCCCCCCCCCCCCCCCCAGCTCTTCCACCCTCAGTAGTTTTTCATACTTCTAACTCCTCTTTATTTTCACCTAAAACAAAAAGAAAACATCAAAGAAAAGCCTGTGGATACATCACACTGGTTACTTGTCAGTTGCCCTGGTAGTTATTATGGTATGTGGTTTCCAAGCATTTTGCAAGCTTAGCTATTAGCCTGCAGGTAATCAAAGTCCCCTCCTGCCTCTTGATCTAATGAATTGGCCCTGATTTGGACTCTGTTGAAAGATATGGAGCCCTCCTCCTTTCCACCGGAGGGCTTTTTTGCCTCTGAACTCTGCAGAGCAGCAGCGAAGCTTCCTTAGCCTTGCAATGGGGCAGGCTGGGGCTTGTTAGCGCTCGCATAGAGCGAGCCACTAGGAGAGGAAAAAGCCTGGCTGGGCCGGTTCCACAGAGACTGTGTTCCGCGTGTAGAGGCCTGTTCTGCAGGGTGCTTCGGATGAGCTAGGACAGGAACGGAACATCAAAATGAAACTGAGAACCGGGCTTTTGTCAGTGGTTTGTTTTTGCTTTCAGTCAATAGGTCATGAGAGGGAGCTGCAGTGTGCAGGAAGCGTGCAGCCCTGTTGGACATGAACATGTGTGTGCACCCCTGTATTATATAGTGTCGTCTCGTGCGCTCTAGTTGAACTCTCTTCAGTACAACTGTTCATTTGAACTCTGTGATTAGTGCAATCAGTCTTAATGTCCGGAGCACAGAAATTATATTGAAAGTGTTTGTGTGTGTGTGTGTGTGTGTGTGTGTGTGTGTGTGTGTGTGTGTGTGTGTGTGTGTGTGTGTGCATGCATGTTTACACACAGGTACGTCTGGAACAGGACGAGGAGTTGCGTCAGCTCTCACACCTGCGTGACTCTCTCCGGACGGCCCTGCAGGTCGAGGGCAAAGAGGTGAGCTCAGCACACTATCCCAGTATGCACTGCACCAGCAGAAACATTTTCAACACTTCCTGGTAGTGTAAGACACATATTAAACTTGTGCTTTTGCATGAGGGCTTGCTGTTGAGTCTCCTGCTTGTGGTTTCTTGCTTAAGGAGTACATGAACCGGAAAAACTCGGGCCACGGCTACAGCATCCACCAGCCCCAGGGTAACAAGAAGTACGGCACGGAGAAGTCTGGCTTCCTCCTGAAGAAGAGTGATGGGTGAGTGAGAGGAGCTTATTAACACACACATTCACATACACACACTCTCTCTCTCACACACACACATACAGATGCATACACACGAATGCACGTGCACACACACACACACACACACACACACACACACACACACACACACACACAGATGCAAACACACACAGACAAATGCACGTGCACACACACACAGACACAGACACACACCCACACACTATACAGTACAAGACAATCTACACATGAAACCTTGCTGCCTCTCGGCCTGACACAGTATGCATGTGTCCAGGGGATAAAGTAGGGCTTTGGAGAAGGGCAGAAGGGAGTTGGGGGTGGTGGGTAGCCCTGTGCTGGGCTGAGCTCTGGATGACTTCCATATGGTGTGTGTGTGTGTGTGTGTGTGTGTGTGTGTGTGTGTGTGTGTGTGTGTGTGTGTGTGTGTGTGTGTGTGTGTGTGTGTGTGTGTGTGTATACAGGCGGGGCGGAGGATTGTTAAGAGCAGGGCTCTTGGATTTGATGACTGTATATGAGGGGTGTAACGGGTAACTGGGGGCTGGGGTGAGGGGAAGGCACTGACACTTGGCTGAAGCTAAAGCTGAGTGTCGGGTTGTTGTAAGTTGTAAGCTGAACTTGAGGGAGTTAGGGGCTGCATTGTTGGAGCTGGAGTTTAAAGCCACACACACACACACACACACACACACACACACACACACACAGATGTATATTGTATCTTGGGGTAATGATGTCCACCCAGATAGCTTCTTGCTGGAACAGATATGGTTTAAACCTGTGCCGCATTAGGGCTGGAACTGAGTAATTATATATGGCCAGGGGTTGCCCTGGAGGAGCCTGGGAACAGAGACAGACTGAGAGACAGACTGAGAGACAGACTGAGAGACAGAGACAGAGAATGAGAGAGAGAATGAGACAGCAAGTGTGAGTGAGAGATGGAGACAATGAGAGAGAGAGGGAGAGAGAAAGAAAGAAAGAAAGACAGAGAGAGAGAGAGAGAGAGGAAGAGGGAAAGAGAGGGATACAGTCAGTGTGAGTGAGAGAGAAACAATGAGAGAGAGAGAGAGAGAGGGAGAGAGAGCGAAAGAAAGAGGGAGGGAGGAAGAGGGAGAGAAAGAGAAAGAAAGAGAGAGGCGCTGTGCCAGAGTGCCAGTGAGCAGAGATCTCTGTGGTAAGCCTCCTGGGTCCTGTGGCTTTGTCTCATTAGCATGTCTCTGTGATCTGTGTGTGTGTCTCTGTGTGTGTGTGTGTGTGTGTGTGTGTGTGTATGTATGTGTGAGGGGCTTACATTGCAAATGCAGCGGACTAGAGAGGATGTGAGTGGTGTAACTGTGCACTTCCTTAAATACCCTAAGGGTGAGGCGGGGTGGCGGTGGTGGTGGGGGCAGATGGGGGGGTGGAGGGTTTTCTTAAAGCAGAGGATAAAAATGTTGGGATGATTTTTGTTTCCCCCAGAATCCGAAAAGTTTGGCAGAAGAGAAAGTGTGGGGTGAAGTACGGCTGCCTGACCATCTCTCACAGCACGGTAGACACGCACGCATGCACACACACACACACACACACACACACACACACACACACACACACACACACACACACACACACACACACACACACACATACACACACACACACACACACACACACACACACACACATATATATATATGGCCGGCAACATTCACACTCTTTTTCCCCTCTGTTCTGAGATTAATCCGCCACTAGGAAAGCTCAACCTCCTGACCTGTCACTCCCATAACCACACACACACACACACACACACACACACACACACACACACACACACACACACACACACACACACACACACACTCAAATTATCTCTCTCTCTGCTCTCAGATTAACCGGCCACCAGCGAAGCTGAACCTCCTGACCTGTCAGGTGAGACCCAATCCAGACGACAGAAGGACCTTTGACCTGGTGACACGTAAGTTCCACATGACACAACCTCTTGACTCCCCCTCTGGCCAGAGCTAATTTTGCCAGCTGGACGTCCAGAACTTTCCATCTCATGGTTTTAAAAGAACTTTCCTGTATAATTGAGGCCTCACTTGAAAACATTTTAGGGGAAAGTTCAGAATTTACCCATGATTGTCATGATGCTTTATTTTGTTTTTATTTAGGTCTGAATCACATGTTTGAAGAACATGTGTGTTAACACTGGTGTGATGTTAGTTTGTGTGTGTTCATTCATATGTATGTGTATGTGGGGACATGCATGTATGGGTGCATGCGAGTGTGTGTGTGTTTAGCGTGTATATGGGTATGTGTGTGTGGGTGCACATTTTTGTGTGTGTGTGTGCATGTGTGTGTGTGTGTGTGTGTGTGTGTATGTGTGTGTGTGTGTCTATATGTGTATTTTATGTCCATAATGAAAAGCCGGTGCAGTGAGAGGCTCAACTTGGCCTGTTCCTGTAGATCAGGTTGTTTTCCCTCTGACGCTGTTCCTGGCGTGGGGCCCAGGTCTGTTTCAGTTCCCTGGAGTTTCACACCCATCTCTTCCTCTGTCTTCCCATTGCAGACAATCGCACCTACCACTTCCAGGCAGAGGACGAGCAGGAATGCATGATGTAAGAACCCGTTACCTAATCAACTTCCCACACACACACACACACACACACAGACACAGACAACCTGAGCCCCGCATACAGAGGTGCATGTACCAGCAGGAACGGCAACATACACAAGTAAAACTAGTGTATAAAAAGCAGAGTAAAGATTAAACAAGAGGGGCAAAGACGGACGGACGGACGGACGGAGGACAGACAGACAGAGGAAGAAAGATACATATAGATGAAAAAGAAAGATAAAGAAGAAAGAATGAGAGACAAAGAAATGAAAGAAAGTGAAAGAGAAATACAAAGAAAAAGAAAGAGAAAGAAAGAGAGAGATGAAAGACAGGCATATGAAAGAGAGAAATAAAGGAATAGATAAGTAGAAGGAGTGATGGAGGCCTCCCACAGGAGAGCCTGAACACAGCTGTTGTTGGGCGGAGGCCTCAGTGCCTCTCTCTCTCTGTCTCTCTCTCTCTCTCTCGCTGTGCTGTGTGGTCCAGAGGAATCCTGGGAAAGCAGGAAGAGAAGGGAAGAGAGGAAAGGAGAGAAAGAAAGGAAAAGATGATTAAAAACAAGCACAGATGAGGCCCAGAGAGGGTGGGGACTGGGCTAATGGAGAGAAAAGATGAAGGGATAGAGCGAGAGAGACCGAGAGAGACTGAGAGGGAGGGAGAGAGAGAAAGAGGGAGGGAGGGAGGGAGGGAGAAAGGGAGAGAGATCGAGAGAGGGAGGGAGAGACAGACAGACAGACAGACAGACAGACAGACAGACAGACAGACAGAGAGAGAGAGAGAGAGAGAGAGAGAGAGAGAGAGAGAGAAACAAACAGAGAGGGACAGATACAGAGAGAGGGAGAGGTGCAGGGAGAGGGAGAGGTGCAGGGCAAGGCAGCAGTCAGTATGACTGAGTCAGCACATTACCCCAGGAGAAGGGTCATTAAGCGTGCAGAGACGAGGAGATGCTCTGACAGGCTCTTCCCTGTGAGCACCCTGAGTCAGTGGCAGGGCATCCAGTATGCTCAAATGATAGCAGATGGTTTTTATTATGGCAATGTCATGGTCCACAGCCTCGTTATAAACTTCCTGAGTACAGACTGTGGGTTCAAACTGTAAACCTTCTGTAGCAGGGAATCACCACCCATCTAGGACTGGTTTATAATTTTAAACTGTTTATAACAGTATTAAAGGATAGCTATTGGCCTCTAGCTCCGTATTATATGTTTACATACTCGTACTGTATGTTTGTATCTGTGTGTATACTTGTGTGTGTGTGTGTGGGGGGGGTGGTCCTGCACTGTACAGCACATCTGTGTGTTTGTGCCAATCTGGGACTGCTGGACTGAAACTTTTTAGACACTTAGTAAGTTGTTTAGAATCTTTCTGTGTCATCAGTCGATGTGACCTGTACCCTTAATATGTGTTTATATAATTGTGCAATGTGTGAATGATCTGATCTGCCTGTTGTGTTGCAGAACAGGCTCTTTATTAATATTTGGGTATTTGTCAGTCCAAATAAAACAATCAAATGTGTTGTGTTTATTTTTGTGTGTGTGTTTCGTGTGTGTGCGCACA